>NW_027509097.1:1600000-1857500 GCF_051911475.1 Siphateles boraxobius
ACCATGCTTGTGCATGCACTTGTGTGCACGAGCATGCATGCATGTATGTGTGTGTTGTTGCCAAAAGGCTCCCTGTACAGCAGACTGGTGGATGTCAGGTGGCGGCGTCACCCATAACAGGGACTGAGCTCAGCTGCCGCTGCGAGCAGTTACTTATTCTACTCCAGTGCACATTAAAAGAGCCTCGCAGTCAAGCCAAGCAACAGCACCCAACCTGACAGCATAACAGCAATCACACACCCCACAGCCTGTGGAGAAAACACACGCACACACACGTCTCGCAGCAAACACACGCAGCGTGCCAGGTCTTTAACAAGCACGCAAACACACGTTAGCATTGAAACAGGGACGTGAACACGTGCTTTCACACACATATCCTGTCAAATGCATGCATGCTATCACACAGGTCTTGTTTGGCATTGAAAACTGCAAAGGAAACCAATTTTAAACTTCTAAACAGCATGGCTGGATATTACAGTGACGTCATGTGCGCTTTGAACGGATTGGATGAATGAGTGCCGTTCTTGCGATTGGCTGTTAAAGCGTCATGTCTCTTTTTTTTGGTATTGGACTAGAAAAAAAAACTGATCAAAATTGTCATCCAGTTCTCAATCTCTTCAGATCTAGTTTTCCTCACGGACGGTCCTCTACACGGCGGGAAGATGGTATGGAGGATAGACGGAGAGATGTCAAGCCAAGTTGTGACACTTCCACATATGGCCTGTTCATCAATCAGCTTAATCAAGCAGCAAGCAGAAGCAAAGATGCCTAATTGCCAACCGCACTCGCCGGCCAGATTCGTTTGCCGAAATTGATCTAGATTCAGCTAGGGTGGCAGAAAACGCACAAAGAAATCACAGATTTTGCCCTGGTGTTTGCGATTAGCAGGCACAATTCAGGGAAAAGAAGGAAAATACAAACAATTAAGCATTAAAGTAGCATGATGTGCTAAATTTTGACTTTGGTCATGACTAAAGTACAAAACGCAGCTATAGCACTGCCTTATCGCTTTTATCAAATTAATAATACAAAATACAATTTTATTCAAATTTGTATATTTGTTCATATATATAATTATTAATATATATATATATATATATATATATATATATATATTTATTTATATATATATATATATATATATATATATATATATATATATATATATATATATATATAATATGGTTGTTAACATTTCATTTTCTTTTAGTAAAAGGGTCAAATGAGAAATTGAAAGGATGTGATTAAATTGCCTTAAAGTAGGACATTTTCTGTCGCTTTCTGAGGTGTTGCTGTTTTAATCTCAGAGAGAGAGAGAGAGAGAGAGAGAGAGAGAGAGAGAGAGAGAGAGAGAGAGAGAGAGAGAGAGAGAGAGAGAGAGAGAGAGAGAGAGAGATCTTTTCTAAACACATGAGGTTCCTTGAGGGGGAAGAACTCATGGAGAGCTTCCTGTTTTCCAGATCAGACCCTCTGGGAATTTAGAGTCGGAACATCTACACTCACAAAATGTAGAAAGAGGGGGAAAGTGAGAGATTATTCCCCTGTTCCTCGCTTCTAAAGCCCCTCGCGCACCCTAGCTTCATTTCCATCCTTCTTTCATGGGATAAAAACTTGCTTGTCGCAACGGCGGGATAGCTTTTGTCTGCTCCTCCTTTTTTACCCCGTTTTTTTCTTTTCCTTTCTGTCTTGTTTTCCTTAAAGGCAGTGACTGACAGCTGACATTCTGATATTTATTATTGAGGAGGAGACTTTTGATGTTATCTGCCCATGCAGAAATATAAAAAAAACACGGTCCAAATGTCAAAGACCGAATATTTTCTCCTGTTTTATATGAAATGACCTCTTGTGATGCTTCTCTTATTGTGAGCGGGGCGGTTTGCGGCCTGCCGGCGATATGCATGTGCGGACACAGATAGGACTTCACTCTGTTGTTTCGGAAGAGGCCGGGATAAGAAAAAAAAAGCCGGGAAGCTTTCCGGCCTCACAGAGCAGGGGGATTCGGGATAAAGCAGGAAAATCAAATGACTCTGGCATCGGCGTGATCCTACGTGCTAAACTTGGACTCAATTCAAGAAATGAAGGGAGAAGGATGGAGTGAGAGAGGAACAAAAGAGCAGGCCGATGGCTGTAGTCAATTTTCATATGAATGGCAGGTTTAACATATCTCTAGGAAAGGGCAGCTCTCGCAGGCTTGGGCGACGTCCAGAGGTCCAGAGCTCTCTCGTGCGCCCGCATGCTGAAGAGAGCACGCACACACACACACACACACGCACACGCACACGCACACGCACACACACACACACACACACACACACACACACACACACACACACACACACACACACACACACACACACACACACATCCATAATTAAACTATCGTGTTTCAAAGTCCTGACAACAGCATACAGAAGGGCAGGACAAGACCATAATTTTATTAGGCCAACTTATAATGAGGAGCCTTTCACCACCAATAAGGTAGCACAACAGAAGACCACCATACAAGATCTACAACCCTGAAAAAACATAAAGACATTTAAAGAGTGCAAATAAAAGCAAGTTGTTGGAGATTTTTTAGAAATGCAAAGTTGACAATTTTCTTCAGAATTTTGGTCTGAAAATTTACGATAGATAGATAGATAGATAGATAGATAGATAGATAGATAGATAGATAGATAGATAGATAGATAGATAGATAGATAGATAGATAGATGGATAGATGGATAGATAGATACATAGATAGATAGATACTCTAAAACACCAATAACATTCTCAAGCTGTTGGTTTAAAGCCACTTTTGATTTGAAATCTCAGACTTTCTCTGTTTTTTCTTCTTCGTCTATGTGTGTGTCTCATGTTATGCTGCCGTTGTTTGATCACTGAAGGAAAACAACAGTTGCGCGTTCGTGTGGGTGGGTTTTATGCGGCTGGAGTCTCTCTCTCTTATTTCTGCATGAAATTAGAATTATATAACATTTCCGTTGACTGACATAAGGTAGAGTCATGCACTTAGATCTTACAGCATGCATACAAACAATTTCATTTTTTAGGTGGATGGCCGTTCCTTTTTTTTTTACATGAGAGAGTCATTACAGCAGGGCTTAATTCTTATTGTACTTTATTTATTTCTCTCTTTAGTCAGCAGGAGGAATTTGCATACTTAATTGATCAATATGCTTCGTGTTCCTTTTGCACATCTGCCAGGCTGCTCCCTACTGCCACAGTCTCTCATTCCTCAAAGTGACAGCTCTCTCAGCCTCTCTCACACACACACTAACACTCCCTCTCGCTTTCCAGCATGGACACTCATTCACAGAGACTCAATGGTCCATTCTGGGTTTCCAGACTTTTAAATGTACTGATCTACAATGGACTAAATGTGCTAGGTTGCAATTTACGACTCTAAATTTGTTCAGAGATCTCATATATGGACTTAATTTGAAACTTAGAGCATTTGTGTGTGACTTTTCAATACGGATGTTCTTTATCGAGTGTTCTTGTGTGCTTTCCATCTTTGTCTGTGTCAGAACAAAACGGCCCACACTAACAGCCCTTATCAGTCCGGTGTCAGAGACCATGAATCTTGCGTTCCCAAGTCGCCTCAATTCCTTCTCCTTGCTTCCAGGAGCTTTCCTTCAATATACAATGGGATCCGAAAGTCAAGCACCATTAGCGAAAATGTAAATTCAATTTAACACAATTCCATTTTTTTTTGTAAGAAAAGTTTTCAAAATCTTAAAACTTTAAATATATATATATAAAAAAAATATTTATTTTGTATTTTAATAAAAACTAAATAAAATAAAAGAAATCAAATAAGAAAAATTATTTAGAAAATAACAAAAATAAAAAATTGACCCCACTGTATGTTTTAGACAAATGTACGTGTCCACTTGGCTCTAAAACTCCACTTCAAGTGATCATTGTTGTAGTTTACACTCAATGATTTGTTTCCTCTGCTTCCCGTCATACTTTTTAAACTGTTGTTTGAAGGAAATTGGATCGGGGGCTTGGAGCTGTTAGCTGGATAAAAAAAGAAAGGAAAAAAACCCTCTCATCTCTAATCGCTGCCAAAGTTTGTCGTGTTGCTACTTTTTGATTGATGCCTCAGCCAAGTCTGTCATTTCCTCAATTAATTTGCTTGCAGAAAGAAAGAGACTCTCTCCACTGCAAAGCCCTTATGAGACTCTAAATATAGGAGCTCGTCATTTCAGCGTGAAACTTAGACGCAGCGCTATTGTCATCTCCGCAAAGAAAAACTTTAATTTGATCAGAATTCCTCAAGAGGAGTGTTAAATTAATTTGAACAGGGTTGGAGGGGAGAAAGGGATGCACAGTGACTTTGAGAAAAGGGAAATGAAATAGAATTATACGGGAAGCGATGAGTGCTGACTGCACACTTTCTGCCAGGGTTGGTGCTACTAAACATCTCTTTCATATCCAACTCGGGCTAAATAAATGCCAATATTCACCTTGAGAGTATCATCATAAAGAAGGCTCTCTCCGGAGACTTCCCGGAGGTATGGAGCGCTCTCTGTTGCAGGAGTGTTCGGGAGAGAGGGGGAGAAATATGGCTCTTCTGAATGATTTCCTCGTTCTAAGTGAGCAGTCACTCTGTGAAAGTGTCAAGGATAAAAACCAAACACCACAAATAACAGAGAAATGACTTCAGTGGGAGAGCGAAGGCAGAGAGAGATAAAGATTCACATGACTGGTTTTAATTTGAGTTTGAAAAATACAACCTGTTTCCTCCCAACACCCCTAAATCATCTTCCATCGATCCAGTCTAAATCTGACAAGTCTTTTGCTTCTAAAAAGCCGTAAAAAAACCTCAGGCTCGCTCGCACGGAGAAACGACAATGGTAAACACTTCTCACCTGACGGGTGACCTGTCCACGGTCAGGCCTAGTCTTTGTCTGATAACACAACAGAAAGAAACTGATAGGGATATGAAAAAAAATAGATGGAAAAGTTGCACAAATGAAATCTTAGTTGTTTCTCCTAGATAGCAATGAAATTACAAGGAGATCAAATGGAGATCGTGGAAAAAACTGTATTTGTTTCCTCTAGAGTTTCAGAGTTTCTTACACCTTGCTCAAAAACACTACAGTCTGCAATCAAAACTCAGAGATCTCAATATGAACTCAGACATTTCCCTAATCCATTTCTAAGATGTACCATCCAGATTATTACTAATAAGTCAACTCAATGATGTTTCCGTCATGTATTATTATTTCTAAGGAATTTTAGAAGAGAAACCTAAAAAAAAGCTGAGAACTTAATTGAGACTCTTGAGCCATAAAAGAGCAAAACAATTTATCTTTGCATATAAAGGGAGAGACATCTATAAAATGAAAATATTTGCAAATGTGATCTCAAAAGTTCACAACAATGTGTCAAACTGTGCTCAGATTTTGTCTGAAATCCAAAATAAGAAATCTCAATTCGAACTCAAACATTTCTCATCAAATCCCCAATGATTTGAGCTGGGAACTCAATTAAGCCATGAAAAAAATGTACCTTTAGGTTAAGTTAAAGGTGTCCATTTACTCCATTTCAAAGAAAATTTCCAAGGGAAATCAAGTAAACGTTCTCAAGAATATCTCTAACTGTTTTCAAATTTGCCAAGATTCCCAAGTCTGCAATGAAAACTCAGAGAATTCAATATAAACTCCAACATTTCTCATCAAATCCCCCAATACCAAGTGATTTGAGCTGCTATCCCAGTTTAAATCTCAAGGACTTTTAGGAGAAACATCCGAGACAACAGAACTGAGAACTCCTGAGCAACCTTTGAGCAACACAATTTAGAGGTATAGCGGCAGGATAGATGCGAACCCGTCCATGTACCTGTGTTGCGTAGCAGGCGTGTTGCGTAGCAGGCGGGTTGCTAGCGTGATTTCAAATTTGCTTTTAATTGTTCGCTCTGGATTCCACGCTGAGCGAGTCTTTGTGTTGCAGGCATCACAGCAATCTCCTCTCATTATTGTGTAAATAGGTTTTGGCAAGGCTCAGTAAATAAAATACAGACTGACAGGAGGACGGGAGGGAATTAGCCTTCCTACCAATTAGACTAGCCTTAGGCTGTACTTTTAACTGCAGATGAATCCCACAAATCGCTGAAATGATCCTGTCACAGACCCCTGATATGAAAACCCCACTGTGCAGTGTGGGAGAGGACAGGAGAGGAGAGAACGGAACGGGAAAGAGGGAGCGCCGAGCCGAGAGAGGAGGGGAGCGTTAGGGAAGCTGTTTTAATGAGTTGGGGAGGGTTTCCAGGCGGGGGCCGCACCTCACAGCTGGGGCCTGTTGATTGACAGGTCGGATCAGGTTCTCCAGCCAGTGGGGCCAGATGGAAAGAGCAGGAATCTGCTTAAAATGCAGCAGTTTTACGCTCTCGATCCTACTTCCCAGCAAACGGAAATTCCCAAATTGGCTCACCTCCTACCTGTAAAAATTATTTTCCATAATAAATGCAAAATATGCTTCTTGTTTGCCAAGAATCTGTTTTTTCCCTGTAGCCCCGGAAGCGATTTATTTCAGGAGTCGGTTGGCTAAAAAAAGACACAATTATAGCTGAAAGGAAGTGTCATCTTCACACGCCATGAAGCTTAAAGACAAACACATTCAGGAGAAAGAGGAAGATAAGGAAACGTCGTCCTCGGCCAAACGTGTAACCCGAGTCAAGAGCGCAGTGGGACATAAAGCTTCCACAGTCATCTGGGAAGTGAATTTCAACCAATTTTTTTTTTTTTTTTGGCCTGAACATGAGCTTTATAGGGTTTTGAATCTGAACTACCAATTGAGGATTCTCACGGCGGACGAACACTGCAAACTTTTCACTGGTGTGTGTGTGGGCACCCTTCACTTCCTGTGCTCCATCAGAAACACTTCCTGTTGTGTGTGCATGTGTGGCGGCTCATGTTTTCTCAGCTAGAGATGTTTGCATGCTTTAGTGTTGATCTCATCCTTCCCTGCAGTGTGGTTGTGTGTGTGCGAAGAGGTCACGAAGCAGCACCCCGAGATCAGAAAGGTCACGACTAGCCAAGACAAAACAACACACACGTGTCCCTCTACCTCTACAACTGAACGGCAATCGAAAAATGGTGGAAAACACCAAAAAACTACCATATAACCATGAGCTTTAGACACCATAATATATGAATATGGTAATTTAATTTGAATTTTCATATTTTCCTTGACTTTTCCAGACAAACTTAGCCATTTCAAGTTAATGTAATATTTTAGAGCTGTGAATAACTTTAAATATTTAGCATATTCACTTTAGAAATTTCCATGACGTCCAATGTCCCATGAAATCACAATCTACAATCCTTTGAAGACAAATCGTAAAACTTCCACAAAAAAAAGAAAGAAAGAGTTCACTCAATCTTAACTCTCCAAATCGCAATTCCTTTCCTGCAAATTCCTCTTCCCCTCCATGAATCATCATTCTTTCCGGCTCAGAATTAATGCAAATCCCTGGCACAAATCAAATTGCTAAATAATGTGGCCAGGACAATAAATTTATCCTTATAACACTTAAGGATGCATCCCGCTGGGAGTCGTAGAGTACAGAGAGAAGGTGTAGGGTTGGGGGGAGGCCACCGCACTGTTCTTTATCATGACAGATCTCCTTTGCACACTAATTTTCTTGTTAAAGAAGAGAGAACAGACTTAAATCTCTTTTTCCCCTCCCTGCCGCCGGTGCTTGTCAGCTAAAGCTCACATTAAGAAACAGAGCAGTCACATTAGCCCGTATTACCATCTAACCGGGTCACTTCACACTTACTGAAGAATTATCTCACACCGCTCTGAATCAATCACCAAAGCAGATTTCCATCTTGTGCACAGAAAGGCCATCCGTAACTTCTAGTATTTTTAAAATACCTACCTTTTCTGGCCTTTCTCTCACATTGACGGTCACAGCAATGGCCCGATGTTTTGCTTCAGAGACGAAGGTCGAAGCTGTAGTTCTGCTCTTCAATAAAGTAAACAAAATTAGACATTGTGCCTGTTCTCTCAGACGGAATCGATCGCGGACGACTTGTGAGTTTAAGACTTAATAAAACGCACTTAAGGATGATATCAGGGGCTCAAAGACGAATTTGCTTCCAATTCAATTTTCCTAGTGTTAAATTTATTGCAGCCGCAAATAAGTCCCTGTTATGATGGGTGGTTACATATATGATGGTGTCTAAACGGAAGTGAGAAGAGAGACACGGAACGGGGCTAAATCACTCGCCCGGCCCTTTGACAGATGTGCTTCAAAAAGGACGGACTAGACAGGAGGCAGTAAAGTAAAAAAGACAGAAACAAAGAAAAGACTTCAGCTCTTCACCCTCTTAATAGACAGCTGTGAGGAGAGACGGGGGGAAAAGGAGAAAGAAAAGGCGCTCATTTTCTCTTCCGGAGGAGAGCACAGAAGCGCTCAGCGGGAAAGAGCAAGAGAGAGAAAACTGCAGCCCGCTGAACGCTCGGCGGTGAGATGATGAAAGTTGTCAGGGTTCAAATTTACTCATACGCTCACTTACGACATGATTGATTTTCCTTCAAAGTTCTCAAACACATTGTCTTCCCTTCTGCAGGCTAAGCTAATGTGTTAGCCCAACTCTTTCTCACAGCTTTTCTTTCTCTCTTTTTTTTCACTCCCTCCTCACTGTCTTCGGCCCGTGGGGGCTTTGACATGTAGAAGAACAGAGCAGAATGACTGGGATGAATTTGAAAGCGTAATGTTCCATCTGTCAGTCACCGGACTAAAAGGAACAACTTAAGCAGCCATCAGAAGCGTGTGTGGCGGGTCACCCCAGAAACCAGAGTCGCCTTTGTCCTATGACGGACGGAAATCAGATTCGGGAAGGTGACAGAAACAACGAGAGTCCATTTGATAGCCAAATCCTCAATTTTAACATTTTGAAATGCATAAGACAATTTCAAGGGATAAGACCCCCAAAAATGAAATTTCTGTTATGTTGTGGACTCAACCTTTTCCTTTCCTTTATTTCATTAAAAAACAAAAGGAGATATTTAGAAAAATATGGAAGCCATTTTTTCCATACAATGAAAATAAAATCTATCAATCTATCCATTCATCAATCAATCCTGTAGGTTTAAAACAACACGACTGTGAGTAAATGATGACAAAATGTTCCCAATATTGGGTAAACTTTCCCTTAATAATTCATGGACCTTATTTCATAATACGAGGTCCATAGTTCCATTCTTTCTTTCTTTTTGTTCATGTTAGGTGCTTCGAGAATGGAACCAGTTATGGTTTATTGAATTATTAAGGGAAAATAAATAAAAAAGAAACACGTTAAAAATCTTTGGGTTCCAGTCAATCACTCTAAAACATTAATGAGGCAGGCAAGAGTGCCATAAAACCAGATATAGGCAACAATAGTGAATTATAAATTGATATTGATTTTTCTCTTCCTTTGCAATAAGACGCCCAGGTAATCGCATGTTACCACATGTAAAGTGCACTTTCCTGGCAGAAGCAAATACCAGCGTTCAAATATATATGAGATGGCCTGGATTTATGACCAATCTCATTTCGCAAACAAAAAGAAGGGGACAGAGTGGAAAGGGACACACACACAGGGAAGAAGTGTGTGTGTGTGTGTGTGTGTGTGTGTGTGTGTGTGTGTGTGTGTGTGTGTGTGTGTGTGTGTGTGTGTGTGTGTGTGTGTGTGTGTGTGTGTGTGTGTGTGTGTGTGTGTGTGTGTGTGTGTGTGTGTGTGTGTGTGTGTGTGTGTGTGTGTGTGTGTGTGTGTGGAGTCTACAAGACTTTATTGAAGCTTAGAGGGAGACCCCGCAGTGCACCGGCTTGATATGTTACCTTGTTAGCATCGCTAAGAGGAGCATAAATATTTCTTTATTATTTGCCAGGGCAGTCCTGTCACCCCTAATAGACAGGCCACATGGAGTCAACACCACATTAGCCGCCTCTGGACCCAACAATCATTCAAAAAAAAGAGAGAGAACAAAAAAAAACAAAATATAGATTTATCCTCTATATTAATAAGCAAAACTTGACAGTGTGCATGCATGCTCACGGGTAAAGTCGGACGCTAAATAAACCGTAAACACTAAGCTGCGCTCTCATTGGAGATATTTGAGTACAAATGGCCTTTTTTTGTCCCAAGACAACCTCAGACATAGCCTGCAATTACTATTGGCATTTTACATGTAAATATTTAACACTTCACAGCTACTTTGGCCCTAAATGGCCATTAGGTACGGCTTCGGGCCCCGCGGACGGACTCTCGGAGGGACGCTACTCCACAGAGCTCCCTGGCTTTATTGGATTACAGTTAACACAAATCTCTGCGTCAGAGTGTGCGAGATGGAGGACCCAATTTGAGGCGAGAGAGAGAGCGTGCGTTCGTGTGTGAGTGACAGGGTAATGGCGACTACAGCGGAGAGGTTGTCGTTAAGTGGTCTGTCCCTGCCGGTGAGGGCCCTTTTGTCAGGTTAATTGATAGTTTTGGCCTGCAGTTCATTAGACAGATGCATCGGCTTCAGTCACATGGACAATAGTGCGGCCCTCTGTCTGATATGTAAATCTGAGACACCCAATACAGTGTTTAATTAATCTGTACCACCAGTCTCTCCCTACACGTACATCAAAACCTTTGTTACCAGGAATATTGATGTAGCACATCTGTACACTAGCAGAACAAGCATTACAAAAAAGTATTGGTGGTATCAGACTATACTGTGGTACATGAATATGATGATCATTCAGTGCCATAGTGTTATGCATAGTCCTCCTCAAACTATATATAAAAAAGAGATAAAGAAATAAACAAACTGGAAAGAAATCAGAAAATATTATGATATATATATTTTCATAAATAAATAGTTGTTCAAATATAAAAAACCAACATCTGATGTCATGGATGACCTAACGTATAAAAATGAATAAAATTAATTTATGAAGTAAACAATGTTTGTTCTTCTAAATTGTCATTTTAATTTTAACAATGCAAATATATAAATGTGTAAAAAAACAAAACAAAAAAACAAATAATACATCTAGAAAAATAAAAAATCCAAGATATGAGATTAAAATTGCTTTTAAAAATAATAAAGATAAAAATGAATACAGTAAATTCATGAATATAGTTTTTTTTATTCTAAAAATACAAAAAAAATCTATCTATAAAAAATAAACAAATAATCAAATAATTGCGAAAAAAACAAGAAAGATGAGAGGTAAATATGGTGAGGTATAAGACTGGTGAAAATATGGTGAAATAAGACATAAAACAAAATAAATAAATGAATAAATATATGTTTCTATGGGAACAAAACAATTAACAGAAGACACCAAAATGAAAAATGCCTTGGATGTCTATAGAATATGGAAGATCTTTCTTTAGGCAGCACCGTGTATTTTGCATCCTAAAGGTAGAAAAATGAGGAGGGCGCATGGATGGAGAGATGAAAAAAGCAGAAAATCCCTCACAGTGGTGTGCAGGGTCTTGCAGAGCTTCAAAGGCGATTGTCTTGGAAGAAGAGGGGCAGTTCATTTCACAGGCGCAATTAGCCGTCTGAAACACTATTGACCGACGAACGGCTGTTTGTTCAACAACTCTGTGTGTGAGCTAGACACGCTAGCATGTGACAAAACACTAACAACAGGGGAACTGAAGCTTTCTGTGGAGAACGCCACTCCCAGACACCTCTAGAGGCTTTAGCTGAGACCCTGTCCGCGTCACAACACCTGAGAGAAGAGACGAGACGCTTTCAAGACCTCTACGGGAATGTAGATGTATCTTCTTAACCTCACAAATGATTACAGGTGTTCCCTGCCTGGATGTAAACAGCGTATTTCCCTTTGTACCAGCCATGCAGCGAATGAATGAAGACAGCGAGAAAATCAGTTTGGAAACTGCCATGTCAAAGCCTGCATTACACAATAAAGGCTCTATTTCTCTCTCTCTCTCTGACGACTGTCAAGGTACACAGCAGAGGAGGAAAAAAGTGCAAAGGAAGTGGCGGCACAGCTATGTGCTCTTGTCAGTTAGATTAGGTCATTGTAGTGCGTATAGACAGCTCTGGATGTATTTATTTGTGATGTTCGCTCATGCTTGGGGTTAGTGATTTGAACAAACCTAGTGTTAAACTTTGGGAATACGTCCAGAGGAGAGCTATTACTTTTCTAAGTGATTGGACTTAAAATGCAAAAACTAATTGGGTGGGAGTCAAGATATATCTATATGGGAAAATGTATTAATAACAGCTTTAGTGGAGTGGTTGAGTTTTCTTTGGGAGTATATATATATATATATATATATATATAGACAGGATCTATATCTAAGCTATATCTATAGGGACAACTAAATTAATATACATATATATTATATATATATATATATATATATAAAATGTTGGTGCAATATATATATATATATATATATATACTCCCAAAGAAAACTCAACCACTCCACTCAAGCTCTCCCTCAATCTCCGCAATGACCTCTTTGTTCGGGAAACAATTATTTCTGGAAAGCCTGTCAATATCATTATTTTAACAAGAAATCAATACACTTCACAAAGGTAATGGCGAGACGTTCACCTTCCTCTCTCTCTCTCTCTCTCTCTCTCTCTCTCTCTCTCTCTCTCTCTCTCTCTCTCTCTCTCTCTCTCTCTCTCTCTCTCTCTCAGGGTGTGAGTGGCCAGGCCGGACGGCCGAGAGCTGATGACAGATTCTGCTGGACGTGTAGCAGACAGTGTCGAGCGGAGGAGAGGAGAGGAAGGCGGTTGAAGGCAGGCGTGGAAAACGTCAACTCCTGCAGGCTCTAACGAGCCAAAGATGTCAGCCGCTACGAGTGTCCACCACTCGCCAACCAACAGAGAGAGAGAGAGAGAGAGAGAGAGAGAGAGAGAGAGAGAGGAAGCATGTTGGGTAGCACATGTTGGCAGACTCTCTAATCGTGTTTCCAAGGCATTCTCTCTTTCTCTCTCTCTCTCTCTCTCTCTCTCTCTCTCTCTCTCTCTCTCTCTCTCTCTCTCTCTCTCTCTCTCTCTCTCTCTCTCTATTAGTCCTGAGATGGCCACAACCAGAAAATGGACACTATATTATTGTTAGTCTTCCAAAAACAACAACATTAAAAACCAGGAATGCACATACATAACGCAATCCCACACACCCACGCTTGCTGTGTCAAAACCCTGGCGTATTTCACCTCCCCCAGATGATAAATTAGCCGATCACTCATCGTTAATTTATTTTAATATATTAATCATATTTCTCATAGGAGAATCTCATATTCCTCTTCTCACATCCATCTTTGGTCTCCTGTGATTATTTTTTTTTTCCTTCCAGAAAGAGGGAGCGCAATCTCCTGTCCTACTTCTCTCCACAGCGGTGCCATACGCTCTGGCGTTATTTAACTACGGCTTCGAAATACTTTCTGCCGCTTTCGAGCAGCACTTCCCAGATGGCCTCCACAAGCTGTGCCAAAAATGCGTCTTGTCAACAGCCTTGAACTATGAGATCATATGGCCACAAGACATAGGTCTTTATATCTCTTCTGTTTCAGAGTTCCACTGTCGTCTGACTGTCCAATTCATCATAGGCAAATATTGCTGTCAGAGCGATAGCGAGAGGAAGTTCCTCGTACGGCTCTGATAAAGGGACGTGTCCGACTCTCAACAGCTCCGCCGAGCAGCCGGCACCAGGCCCGAATACACCACTTTTGATAAAATAATTGAGCAAAGGGTGCGGGCCCAAATGTTTCGCAAAGCTCTCCCACGCGTCTAGCATGAGATTACGGAAGAAAAGATGAACATTTCTGGCTTTACCAGACAAAAAAATGCTATTGCTAACTGGTTGTTCTTTTGTAGCTCAGTAGAGTTTTGAATTATGGTTCATTTAGGCAACTTAGTCTCAGACATTTCTCCTATGACTTCTAATAAATAAACAAAAGATGCAAATGAGACAAATCTGATTTGTATAGACCTTATGTAGCCACGCCCCTTTTCAGCGCTGCGCTCGTTGTCTTTTGACTTCCGGTCTGTATTTTCACAGCGATCTTGCGTAGTTATGAATGAACGGCTCGTTTAAAAAATTTCCAAGGTCCATTTGTTAAGACATATGCTTTACAATGCTTATGATAAAAATTACAATGCTCCTGAAAACTTTCGTTAACTCTACAATAAGTAAATCCACTTCACTAGCTAATTACTCCTGGACAGCGATGCCATAGAAATATACAGAGCTACCGCAAAAACGGAAGTTCAAAGACAATAATCTAAAGATGGCGGCGCACTCGTTTCTCTGGTGCATAAGGTCTACAGCACAAATCATTTAGTTTTAGAGGAATCTGATGGGTTTGGGTTCATAGTGCGATATCTGACATTTTGATTGCATTCTTTTTTTTGTTTTGTTATTTTACTAGACAGTTTCAGAACTTCTGAAATCTGTGCGATAACTGGACATTTTTTTTTTCAGGGGAAGCAGGAGACGTCATCAAAATCTCACTAATATCTCGGAGAAAAAACTGAGACCTTGACAAGATGAATATATCATTCATGCTTTTCTGCTGTTTGGTCTCTTGGTAGAATTTGGTGAGAAAAATTCAAGTTAATTTAAAATATCTGACTTTTTATTTCTGAGATGATGAGAGCACAGTTTGAAACCTTCTGAAACCTGCGAGACTACAAGCCATTTTTTCCAATTCATTGTTTCCAATTTCTCCCAATTTAATCTAATTTACATCTAAGAGAGTCAATCGAGACATTAATCAGATATAATTTGTGCTGATTTCCACTTTAAAATAGTCCAAAAAATGACTTTAAATTGTACAAAACAGCATCCGTTTGGATTCTAATTGCAGAGGGAATCAATTGCACCAACTATAAACAGATAAATCATATACATTCTCAAGTTGCAAATATTTGCACACACATTTCCTCAGAAATATGAGTGCCGGTGCCAAATGTGAGGTGCGTTTCATCGGAAATGTGTTGATTTATTTCTCTGGCATTTTGTGCTGCTGGCATACAGGACTGAAGTCAAGTTTGATGAGGCTCTAAGCATATTTAAACGCCTCTTATGACTGCCACTACACTAGAGACAGTCACGTCATTACCACTGTCACTCACAGCTCTTTATAGTGCGTGTGTGTGTGTGAGTGTGAGAAAGAGTCTCAGGGTTACTAATGCAGGCCACATGTATAAGTGGTGCTGATGTCTCGGGCTAATAAAACAGCTGCGCTCTCATTGGCCCTTTAAACGGAAAGCTGAGAGGAGGAAACTAGAAATCAGAAACAACAAATAGTCACATCCAACCCAAAAACACTTTAACATGCCCGCAAACCGCAAGAGAAAGACAATGACAGAGACATGGGGAAAATGCAACAAGCCCAAGCTGAACATTTGCCAGACATGATGGGGAAAAACGGGGCTGTTTTCTGTTCTTTTTTTTGCATCCACGATACCTTGTTCCTCCCTGCGGACTCTGAACTGCATTTATGAATTAACTGACACTTTTTCTGACAACAAGAGCTCGGTGGAAATTTCAAGGCCCCTTTTCCTGACAAGCACGAATATCAATATTTGAATACGTTGCGGATTTTTTTCAAAAACTTCTTGTTCTTGTTCACGGATGCACTGGAGCAGGGTTGAGTTGATGTGCTTTCTTTTCCGAATTCCCTCGAGCCCCAAAGGAAAGAATTCAATGCGTCTTCCATTTTATTCTGCTCGGAGTGGCATCTGAAACTCTCTTTTGAAGAAGTTTACTTCCCTTGACTACAAATACAGGCCCGTTCCTGGTAAATAATGATAAAACCGCGAGAGCGTTGATTCATAAATTGACACGGCAAAGTAACGTGCATCTTAGAGATCGTTGTAAGATATGCACGTCTTTGTGCGCTCGATTCCAAAAGGCAGAACTGTTGTCTTAAGGTTTATTTTGGCGTACAATCTTTCGTTTCTCTGACATGTGAGATTCTGAGGCTGATTAGAAGGAACTTGTTAGGACGGGATCTGAAAAGCGCTGACTCCTCCTGCTAACAAGCAGGTGAAAAAAAAGCAATATAAAGACAACAAAACACAGTCATTAACATTTATGAGTGTTGCAGGTGTCAGTCAAGACGTGAAATTAGAATAAAGTAATTTAATTTGAATGCAGAAGGTGTAGGTGCATGCGAGTGTGTGTGTTGCGTGTAAGCCGCCACTTTTTAATTTGCATGCCGGAGATTGTTTATACGGATCTTTAATAGGGACGTCAGCTCGCTGGCAAACGTTCTTGAGCGCAACAAAGACAAATGTCACCGTATTTTCTATGAGCGATCATGTTTAATAACATGCATCATTAGCGATGGGATCAATACGGATGTAGCAGGCCTGTTCAAGCAAAACAAATATGACGAGCTGTAGCTCCTCCTTCCTCTCTCAATTTATACCACCAGAATTATGGGATACATTCAGCCGGTGATTTATGTATGAACTAATGTTTGCTGTAAGAAAACGAAACCTAGGTTTCAGAATCCTATTACGTAATGTATTTTTCAGGGCACATAAGCAGATTAATTCCCTCACACTCTTTTGGTTAAATTAGTGACGTTACAATATAGAGACGGCAGTGGCCCTTTTGATCGGGTTTTGAGCCTTGAGTTTGTGTGCTCCTCGTACTCTTGTTTCCCTCCTCCTCCTCTTCACCCCCAAATGTGTGTGTGTGTGTGTGTGTATGTTGGGAAGAGAGAATCTCTTAAGCTTCTCACAGGCCGCTACCCTGTCTGATTCGGTCACTAATGATAGATTACCCTGCCCTCCCCCTCTCTTCCCCTTTCACTTTCTCTCAGCGCTGGTGGAGGAACTAAACCTCGACCCCTCTCTCCCGCCCCGTCACCCCCGCGAGCTGCCTGTCTGCTCTCTGCTTAGACATCAGCCCTCCGTCAGCCTGTGGCCATCTCGTTTTTCTCCAGTCAAACACTGGGGCTTCAACACTGCACATCCTGAAACAACATCACATTTGTTTTGCCTTCCTTTCTTTTAGATTTTTAGTGCCCGAAACGTGTGCTTGAACACAATGGTTTAATCAATAATCAATGGTGATGTCAATGGAGATCTAAGGCTAATGCACTTCCAAAATGTACGTATGAAATGCATTAAAAAAAATAAACTTATTTTATAAACAGTGTATGTGTGTGATTTCAATTAAAACAACAAAAAATTATGAGATACTTTCAGGCTGATTTGAGTATGAAAAGAGCATAGCAGTCTTATGAATATTAGCCATAAGACATTTTTTATGACAATTCTTCAATTATTCAATCGCAAAATGGCCTCATTAATTCCAGTTACGAATGCTAGCACACTAAATTGCAAACCATTGTTTAAAATCTCAATATTCACCCTTTTTTTTAATTCCTGAAAACAGGAAATGTTTTTTTGACATAATAGTCACAACTATTAATTGGTTAATCATTATCAGCTAAAACATTTCAAATTTTGTCCAATTTCGAATGCTAGCACACTAAAATCGCAAATCCTTCAATATTCACTTTTTTTTATTCCCAAAAACAGAACATGTTCAGAACATGATCATCTCAAAACGATTTTTGTTAGCAATTTCTGCTTTCCCAATTACGATTGCTAGCACACTAAAAATCTCAAATATTCACCAATTTTTCAAAACTCCTGAAAATAGAAGATTAGTTTTCATATATACTTTGGAAATGTATTCAAATCTGAAAATCACAACTATTAATTGATTAATCGTCAGCGGTTTATATGATAATCTGAAAATGACCAAATTTAATCCAATTACAAATTCTCACACAATAAAATCTCAAATCACATTTTTTTATATTAGTATTGAAATAGAAATACAATAATTAAATATAATTTATACATTTAAAAAAAAAATGTGTATCCATCAGCATTGATTAAAAAAACATTGTCAGTAGTGATATCATTTATCGGCCAAATGCCAAAATACCAAAATGGCCACATATTGGTCAAATATAGCTTCAATTGCTGATTATATTAGCACAAAACGTGTAACCATTACTTACAAACTTTTGAAAAGGTATTACAAGCAGTGTATTAGTTTATAACATATTGCCAGTGACTGAAAATGAGCAGAAGCACAGCCAGCGGCAAACAGTCACATTTAATCTAAAAATGTCAAATATCGTCCGATTAATCAGTTTGGAAGATAAATTGGTTGATCGCTTGTGTAAACAGACTGAAAAAAGTCCCCTTAATTCCATGTGCTGTTCAAACCTATATGATTGTGTTTGCTACGTAAGTACATACTCGCGCCGTGTACACTGCTTAATTCGAGGTAGTGCTTGTGTCCTCTAATAACAGAGTAGGAATTGGTTTGGCGGGGTTGATATCCGGGTGTCTATCTGGAGTGACGAATCCATGAAGCATTTCAGACCATCTCCCCTTTTCAATTTCAGTCGGTGCCTGTGAACCAACATGGTTCTGATGCCTTTCACCCTTCAATGGACACACAGCCACCGCTAATCAGGATTACATCCTTCAGTCAACAGTGATTTCAATAAAAGAAAAGAGAGAGAGAGGGGGAGAGAGAGAGAGAGAGAGAGAGAGAGAGAGATTGAGAGAAGGAAAGAAAAACAACAAAAATTATCATAAATATAGGAAGCTTGAGCTGGACTGGCGGCCCAGTTGTTGTCGAGATAGCAGAAGGTGATTAAAATCTCATTCGACGGGAATCCGACTGAGGCGCGGTGGTCAAATTGTGGAGGAACACACACACACACGCATGCAAGCATACACACACTCCCGGTACGAGCAAGCAAAGTGAAGATGATGGAACTCGCCCCCGAGTCGCATCTGATTGCACATGCACACACAAATTGGCACAAAGTAGATTCATGAACAACAAATCATTGCAGGGGGAGCCTGACCTCTTCAAAATGAGCCTTTGTTACAATAATTTCAGTCAGCGCAGCCGCCACGAGGTGCCTCATACTAATTTGCTGTCTCCGAGAGAGAAAATGTGAAAAAACTGTGTTGCCCCCGACAGGTTAACATGCTTACAAGCTCACCTTTAAATGGATGTGACGTGTGACCTTATTCAGGGTTTGGATATCGAGCTAATAACTTCCTTCGTAAAACAAATTACCCAGTCTTGGCCTAACATTATTATTTTCTGTATGTTTAAAGAGATGATATTTAACAACAGCGCCGGCTGTGACCGAGAGAGAGAGAGAGAGTGAGTGTGTGTGTGTGTGTGTATTTGTGTGTGAGTGCACTGTCTGACTCTGTGTACGGTTTAATTACCACATCGACACGTGTAACTGATGCAATACCGCAGCTCGCCAGTGAAACCCCTGTACAATCACACGTCACTTGGAAAATTCTTCCAAGATGTGTGCTTGAAAATCGAGGAATTGCTAACATGCAGGAAATTGAATATAGACTCTGCTTTCCTCACCGTCGCTACCGCATGAAGCTAATAAACCGTTCCGGACTGCCCGAGGTTAATAGCGAGACCACCAAATTTGGACTGGGTCCGCGGTTGTTTTAGCTAAGCGTCATTATCAATCCCAGGAGAGACTGTGAGGTGTAAAAAGTGCAAGTCAATGTGTTCATTGTCCTTCCGATAAACGAATGGACGCCGGCCTGGTGACGGCAGGATCGGAAGAACTATGAGAGCCTGACTTGTTTTCTGAGCAATTAAAGCGTTGGGCTCAACGGGAGAGAGGGTGAAGTGGTCCGCCATTAAGCCTAGTTAGAGGGGTCGTAAAGCTAACCTGTTGAGGGACGTGTGTGTGTGTGTGTGTGTGCGTGTGTGTGTGTGTGTGTGTGTGTGTGTGTGTGTGTGTGTGTGTGTGTGTGTGTGTGTGTGTGTGTGTGTGTGTGTGTGTGTGTGTGTGTGTGTGTGTGTGTGTGTGTCTGTGTGTGTTGAGGAGCTGTCTGGATTGTGTCAGGTTGTCAGGGTTGGCCACTTTAACAGAAGGAAGTTAAGGCGGTGACCCACGAGGCCAGACACTTTGAGGAGATAATGTCCAAGTCTTTCTTTTGCTGCCTTTCCCTCTTTCCCTCTCTCTCTCTCTACCTCCCACAGGCCAATTAAAGCCTCGGCTCACGGGAAAACTTGCACAGGACTTCCTCTCCCTCCTCTTCCCCCCGTTTCTGCTTAGCAACGTCTTGTCAACACACACAGATCCGTGACATTCTCGTTGCTATCACTAGCATTACAGTTTAAAATCGCCTGTTGGAATCATTACGGTATTAAAAAGCAAGAAACTCTTGTTCCAAAAATGTTTGTACATTGTGAACCTAATTATGCGGTGTCCATTCAACTATCTACCATTTTTAAAAAATCAACAAGTTTATAATCTTAAAACTGGAAAAGTATGACATCTGAATTAGGTCTTCCAATTGGAAAACATTAAGGAGCAATCTAGACATTCGATTTGGCCAAAATTTATACAAAGGGATTTTGTTTATGGTGTATATCATAGGTATTATGTATGAATATGACTGGAACATATCATACCTGATTGTGCTTTTGTGGTGATGTGTGGATAAAATTGGCTAAATCTGTTTACATTGTTGTTTTGGCTGGCACGACACACATTTCTAAAGCGTACTCTGCCCATGGAGTTGGGCAGATGGAGAAGGAGAGACAGAGGCATCCATCGCAGCTGGCTCTGATTACCGAATGTCTATCCGTTCTTTCAGCATCTTTGAGATATTACTCGAAAACAGGAAGATCCAATGAAGCCCAAACAGATATAAAGTTCCAGACTTACTCAATCAATACTTGTCATTTTTGGCAGCTAAAACTTTTGAGTGCAACTGATTCTTTTTTTTTTGTAACGTAATCGATATATAAGGTAGAAGTGAATGAGCTAATTCTTGCTTCTCAGCACAAGCATCCTCGTCTTTACTCTGTGATCTCCATCAAAACCCCTCACAAAAGAGCTAAAGGCTCTGTGACACTCTCACATTACACACATGTGAATATCTAAAGTGCTTTTGCCACCCACCCTCGCTGAGAACGATTTTCTTTCACTTGTCTCCCCCCGGTCTCACTCTTTGGACATGGAAGTTTACGCCTGGAGGATTCGAACACAAACCAAGTTTCATTTGTCCTTCAGTTCTACCCACCCAAGTGGTGATTAGTTTGGTTTAGCTGCTGGCTAAGAAAGCAAACCAATACAGTAGACCAAACAAGAGACCCGACGCTGGAGGGCAGAGCGACGCTCTGATTGGCTGCTCTTCATTATGTCCAGCTGGAAGGTAAATAATCAACAAACACTCAATGAGGGACAGCCTGTTTCAGCCCACCACTTTAATCAACACTTAAGGAATCAAATTGGATTTGCCCTATCTGAGACAAATAGACTCCAGATTGTGTGTGTGTGGCTGCCTCATTCCTTGTAAGAGTGTCGGATATTTATCGCCGCAAACTTAAAGCCTAATACAGGGATACATTACTTCAGTCCTGTTACAGTAAGTTTGCAATTTATATACTTAAATGTTAATATATAAAATGTAAATAAATGTAAACAAATAATGGTATATAATAATATATATATATATATATATATATATATATATATATATATATATATAATTAACAAAATAAATATTCTTTCATTCTTATTCTAGATTTGTATTTACATTTTAATATTTAAACTGCAAATGCACTTTTGACAGTTTTGGCATGGTTTGTGATAGGCATAATAGATAGATAAATAGTAATAACCTAAGACGTGTCTCTTTCAAAACATGTTTGTGTTGCATTCAAAATGTTTTGGGGTCGAAGATCATTGCAAAATGCTAATAACGAACTTGGCTAGTAAAAAATCATCGCACAACACCACAATATTTACAGCCAGTATTCAGTGCACTTTGTGCCAAGAACGATATTTTGTTCTGAAAAACAAATTGATCACTATGAATTTCCCCATAACAAAGTGGAGTTTGAACATGCCAATGCAAGTATAAACTACAATTTAGCCAAAATACAGTACGCAATGTTCTTGCATCAGTATGTGAGGTGGACGCAGAGCCAGTGTGTGTTTTGGGGCCGTTCCACTAAGTAATCCTGTAGGTCTGGCAGAAGAATGGCATTTTTAAAGACATCCCTTCAAATCTGCACCCTATTGAGGCCAGTGGTTTCCTCTGTCATTACAGAAGTGTAAACTCCTGGATGTGGGAGATTGAGAGTAATTTCTTACAGATGCACAGCCTCCTCTGGCTCTCGACACAGAGATTTGGGGAGAAAGGAGATCCAGCCAGGATGAGCTGGTCCCAAATCAGGGTGGACAAGTTCTGACGATTGTGTCACCGTATACACGTCTGTGACTGAACGCAGGATTATATTATTCATCACGGGTTACTCTGGAAATTATATTATTATTATTATTATTATTATTATTATTATTATTATTATTATTATTGTACACAATTGTTCATGACATACAATACCTATGTAGTCATCTGGTTTTGAGCTGAGTCTGTGGTCGACTTATATATTTTAGGGCCTTTACTGTTTTTTAATGGTAGAGAAAGCATGAGTGTAGTAGAAAATCAATTAACCCTTGACATTTCTCTACCAAAATATGTTTTGGGCCAGCCTTACTATATTTAGGACCATTTTGGGTTAAATTTCAGAGCAAAAATGTCATATAACAGTCAAATATTGCATCCAATAACATACACAACAAGGAAACGGTAAAAGGGAATGGACCGCCATGTCTGTCGCATGCCTGCCAACTAGGCCAAGCACGTGTGCTACTGTTCCTTTCTCATGCATTGAAGGGCAGAGGTACGATACTTTTTCATTCAGCATATTGAGCAGGTTTCTGGACAAGCCAGCCAGCGGTTTTATAGTTAATCAATACCAATCCATTCCCAGCCTTGATGTTAAATAGGGATCAATACAGGCAAGCTGTGGCTGGATCTGATTTCAATTGGTTGGCCAAGCAGTGGGTTTTAATCTGAAGCTAAATCAGACAGGAGAACATAAGTCAGGTGAATTACAACACTCCTTTCCCAGCACTAGGAAACGTCAGTCATATTTTATTATCGCAGTTTGGGCAGGTTTATTCACCAACTACGTTTTTTATTTATTTATTATTCCGTTTCATTTGTACGAGAAAGAGATACAAGCTGTCGTCAAAAACTAGCACGAAAAAAAAAAAAGAGAGACAAGAAAATCCTATTTCTCAGCTCTGACGGAGTGGGAACCTGCAATAACACCTCCTTTTTTTTTGTCTGTTCTTAAATGATTGATTCAGAGAGACTGGACAGATCGATGAAGTTCTTAAGTTCAGAACGCTTCCCGACCAGAAGATCATAAGGATCACATCATTTCTGAATTAGTCCTCCTGATTCACACAGATCAGAGATCTTATGCTACAAAGAGGGCAGCAGTTATTATAGACTGAAGAAAAAAACTTAACCAGCGCTTCAGCTGCCTTTTTCTACTACTCTTTGAGGTATATAACAGAGTCCATAATACTCTTTTCTCATCCTAAATGTTGCTCTCCGTCTTCAAAAAGCTGCCTTATCTATCTGCGGCCATTGAAATAGCAAGCTCTCTGACGAAAGGCCCGCCATGTATTCCTGTAGATAAGTGTTGTCAGCCACCACACTTTTGCTAAGCCCCCTGAAATCCCACTTTCAGGTGCGAAATCCATAAAACTCACCCGAGGCTAGCGGATCTAATGAAACATGCTAGCCCCTATAGCACTGATTGATCAGCTAGCGGTCAAAGCCCTGGCCCGACCGCCCCGGTGTCCCGCTCCTCTCGTGGTCCATCTATGATGATAAATTAGCAATAGATAGGGCCTAATGAGTTTACTAAACATTTGGGATTTGCACTAATAAACTGGCAAGCTAGCAGGCTAGCAGTGAGAATGAGCAATCCCCGAGCAGCCCCTTATCTAAAGGACATGACAGTTAAACCACACGTCCAATCTGCCATCGATTCATCATCCTGGCGTCATTGTGCATTCTTCACAAGAGGAAAATTATGCAGCGACTGCCTTGGAAACACAAGTGTTTTACACTCAGAACGAGGTCTGATGTTGCATGCATACCATGGTAAAGCACTTCAAAGAATACAATGCTTTTACTAATCTTATGTAAAAGATTAGTATTTTTTACAATGCTTTTACTAATCTAGTAAAAGATTAGTAAAAGCATTGTAAAAAATAGGCATTAAGCTGCAGACTACAGTACCATCTAGAGGAATGGACCAAGAGCAAGTCTACATAATGACATTCTAATGAACATGCAAATTAAAAATGCTTGCGGCATCTGTCAGCAATAAGACAGAAACTAAGATTTATCTCAAAGTTTGATTTATCTAGCATTAAAACGTACAATCGTGCAGCTAAACGGCCTCTTTTGTTTCGCATGCAAACAATTTAAGAGTTAAACAAATATTTAGCGTGGCTAATGGTATTCTATCAAGTTGACTCACAGCAACAACAATCAATCAGCATTGCACCCCATATTTAAAACAATGTAAATTAGTGGCAGCTTTGAGCAGAGTAAACGGCTGATGATGTGTGCTGGATGTCAGACAGAGTTCTGGACGCTGTAATTGCTGGGAATGATTATAATGAGGGAATGGGAAACTTAGGCAGAGACTCACTTATAATGATAAATAGCCTAGAGCCAGTGGGTGAAACGCGGCCTAACCTCTCAAACACACTTCTCGCTGCTGACTTCTGTACTTGGCTATTTCTCGTCTGGTAATCTAAATGTAATTCAACATCATATCGAACTTCACAAAGGGCAGTAAAACATAAGTGCAAGCAGAGATATACGTCCTACATCCCCACCAGTGCAAGCGAGCGCAATCTACCCCCGAATGTGAGATTCGCAAAACACGATTACGTTTTCAGAAGAACAGGCCATTGGCTGATAATCTTTTGACAGAGGGGCCTATATTTAGAGATACCTTGTCAGCTTTAATAAATGATAGTTATTTGCTGCAGTTTTTCAGAAGGTTTCGGAGCCGATGGCCCCTCCCGGGGGCCCATGGGATGGGTGACGGCCAAGGCCCAGTGCTTCTCTCGGAGAGATGCTGATGGCGTGCGCCCAATGTCCAGATCGCTGTCCTGCGACCTCAAATTGGCGCGACCAGCACCATGTCCAATACAATCCTCACACTGTTTCCTAACCTAATCTCAGCGGTGTCACACGACAGATTGCCACATTCGGAAAAATGGGAATAGAGGTTGGGTGGGTAGCTGGGAGGGGGTGGTTGAAAAAGAGAAAAGACATGGGAGCTTTGTGTTCTTTGAAAAGAGAGAAATCGGAGGGACAAGGAACGGATATTTCTTCCAAGGGAGACGGCGAGTATTCAACACCCTGATCTGATTTACAAACTGCTCCTAATGGCAAACAAATGTTGTGGGTGTGTATTCGCAAAAAATGAAAAGAGAACTGTCCGGATCAAGCCAACATCTACCACAAACCAAAAGCAAGTTATCATGCTTTTACAGCCTAAAACACGCACGCACACACACATACTGACATAGTGTTGACAGAATCAAACAGGACGCTCCATAAACACGCACATGTAAAATAGACAATGTGGACGAAAGGAAACCAAACACGTCAATTTAATTTAGCACGAAAACATTCTGCGGCACCGCAGCACTCGAGAACTAGAAACAACTGCAGAAGTAGTCAAAATAAAAATAAACATTCGGTTTGAAGCATTGTCAGCTATGTGCACATTAAGCAGATCTGTTTTGAATTCTTTCACGGTGTGAAGTTTGAGCAAAACAGGTTGTGCTGTGGAAATGGGACACGTTGGCCGCATTCACAGAGGGAAGCGTCATGAACTTCGGACATGCATTCCATTCAGTCCTTCCTAAACCACAACTGATTCAATTTTCCCGGTTGTTATTCAAAAGGAACGTGCACCCGCGCCGAGCTATTGTGTGACCGCACACCCTCTCCAACTGCCCGGGGTGAGTTTTTGTGTGCGTCTGCATGCATGTGTGGAATCACTTTTTTACGTGTCTGTCGATAATCGTGCTTCATGCATGTGAATATTTGTTGCATGTGAATCCATGCGTGCATATGCATGTGTGTGCGTGTTGACACACTCAGCGGGGGTTTTCATATAGCCCAACAAAAGGGGAGTGTCGTTGCTTTGTGCGCTCAATCAAATAAAAGGGGCTTTTTAAAGCACATATGTCCCCTCCATGGAGTCCTGATTAGACTCTCAATATCACCACACACACACACACACACACACACACACACACACACACACACACACACACACACACAATGATGCTGTTTGTTGTAGTAAAATTATCATTTTCACATTCCCCTTCTACTTCTGCTTTCGCTCTGATTCAGCTTTCTCATCTTTAAGTGTGTGCATGGATTTTGTCTCTCACTATAGACTCCTCGGAGCCGACGTCTTCCGGGCCTATGCAACACGTCTTACAATAACACAGTGCAGGGTTCCCTCCTGTCTACACATGCTAGAGCCATTTTCCCCTTCCCTTCTCACACCAGACCCACATGGCACAAAAAAAAGGAAACGCACACACTGCCATTGCCAAGTAATATTAGCATATAGCAGCTAAATCAAGACCATTACTGTCCCTGCTCTAGTCTCTAAGAAAAGAAAAAAGAAAAAGCTGCTCAAAACAATTTGCCTTTTTTTCTTACTTAGCCACCTGATCCCATCAAACCTGAATATGCAAAATGATGTCATAGGCAGAGAGCTTTTTTGATTGGTTAAATTACAGAGACAATGTGATATCTCTCAGGTGGAAGAGAGAAAAAAAATACTTATGACACTTATGGTTCTTTGCAGCACTTCAGAATGTTGTTCCTCACTATTTTTCACTAGAAGGGTTATCAAATGTAAAAGTCACTTTGGATAAAAGCATCTGTCAAATGTTTGAAAATGTGGTTTGCTTTCTAAAAGACTAAAGAACTTATTTTCCTATTGTAATCTGGCTGCAAAAATAGTTTGGAACCTTATTTTTAAAAGCGTACAACGATTATTTTTCAGATACGAAAGTGTTTATCTCTCTCCATAGAGGACATTGTTGTGGAGAAGCCTGCTCTGGAGTTGTGTGCTGTCGGACATCTGCTAGGCCTTGACCCACTTCTACGTGTGAGCAATGTGTGGCAGCGCTAAGGTTTGGCTTTTTGACCGCAGAGGCTGTTTCTCATTTTCTGTGTGAGTGCGAGCTGAGTGCTAGCTGCCAAGGGCAGGTTAAGCTCTCTGCTTCTCCCCTCCTGTAGATCTGGCATCCCTTCAGTTCCTCGTATAAAAGGTGGCAATCTTCATTAAAACCTCTTACAGACAACTGTCAGTTATTCACCGTTAGAAAGAGCCAGCTGTTCTCACTCTCTCTCTCTCTCTCTCTTGATCCCTCTAGTGAGACGGAAGTCACTAGTTCATAACAGAGGAGTTTAGAAGCATAGTCGGTTCTGAAGAGTTTCAAGGTGACAGTGTCATCCACGCTGCACGCAAAGGCATTTTTGTATATCATTATGTCGAAGAGAGACAAAAGAGCAATTAACAAATAATTACAAAAGATTTTTGGTCTACATTTCAAACACGCCAGCATAAGGAGAACCTTAAGTATGCTAATGATAAATCATTTGCATACTAGAAAACACTTGCCTTTTTTCTTTCCATTTTTTTAAAAAGAAAATCTGCAATTTATCAATGCAACACGGATTAATATTGAAATGGAAGTACATCTTAAATGTTATTTATTGCACATATTAAAAGGCATACTTGCCAATTTAGAAGCTCCATATTTAATTGGAGTCGGTTTGTCCTGCTAGGCCAGATATAACAACATTGGGTCAGCCAATAACATGATCTTGGGATGGAGCTATCTGTTTTTTTTTCCACCCTTGGCCAACAGGGGGAGTCTCTAAAACTTGTTTGAAAACAGTAATTATTTTTTCAATTCACTTTGCTGCCTCTAGTGGTGCAGAAAAGACACTGCATCTTTGACTAATGCCCCACACACATACATTTCAATAGGAAAGAGCAAAAAAAGACAGAATGTAAAGAAACCTTTTACGCAACCTACACCAAAGCAATACACTTGCAAACATCTTAGTATAGTCCTGTGTGACAGAAGGAACACTATTCTGAGTTATTTTCTTCTCATAATGGAGATCTAGACTCTACTTTCACTTTGGCCACTGCTGGACTTGCCCATTGAAGGAAAAAACACAATCTGTCTCTCTCTCTCTCTCTCTCTCTCTCTCTCTCTCTCTCTCTCTCTCTCTCTCTCTCTCTCTCTCTCACTCTATCTGTTGTTAGCAGAGGGTTTGCTGACTGTCTCATAAATAAGGAGTTGCTGTGCACACCTGTGTACCTGCAGCAGTGAGGCTGTTACCTGGCCAGAGATATATCTGCTGTCTGCAACCTCATTAATCAGGTCTAATGGAGCTCCGGCGCTCTCCTCCTCTCACACGTGAACTCTGTGAACATAAACACACATATACGTGCATGCGCATCCTCCAAGACTGCTGTGGCTCTATTGTACAGTAGATACAAGGACTTTTCGAATAAAACATTCAAACACACACACTTGAATGTCACCTGGACAAGGTAAGATATAAATAAATACAAATATTCCTCTCGTGGCTGGAGGCAAAAGCAGCAGTTCAAGTGTCCTCTACCACTCAGTCATAGGCCTGTTTTGCACATCCTGCGCAGGTTTATTTTCTATTAAACATGATGCTTGTGAGGGACATATCAGAGAGATATCCCTTTTACTTAAATAGACTTTAGTTTACATCACAGCATGGTTTGCTGTTTGCTATTGCAAGTCAGTCACACAATATTAGAGGGAGGGACATTATCAGACTAGAAAGCATTTCAGAGGACAACAATTTGGACACTATCAGAAAAATGTGTAACAATTTTACCTTTAGGGGTGCAACAGGTTGTCTCTAGGACTGTGCCCTTAAAATCCAACTTTGTATCTTATCTAAAGGTGCATATTAGTACTTTTAAGTAGTAATATATACCCTTAAGGTACTACTTTAACAGTAAATAAGGTACATTAAGGGTACTGTGGTTGTGCCCCGAAAGGTGTGATTTTTGCAAAAAAAAAATCCAAAAGGTCTCAGATTGTTGCAATAAATGTGCTAAAAGTGAATTGTGTCTATGTTTAGGAGAATGCAGAAGGACTCAAATCTGAAAGACAAGGACTAAAGGTTAAACTCTGTGGTGTGTGTGAAACAGGCCTTTCTGTGAAGGAAAAAGACAGGCCGAGGAATTAACACTTAACACAGGCTTAATTACATCACGCAAGCGCCTGTGAAAACCTGCCATTCAAGTGCATTGGTAAATAAACCTCTCTTTACAGGTGATCCAAATGCGTCTCGCTCCAGACAGCCCTCTGTTCCAGCGCTGATATGTAATTAAAATCATCTCCAAAATTCTCCTCGACAGGACGGGCCCGAGCCAAAAATGTAAATGACATTAAGGGAGACAATGAATTGAATTTTGTTTAATGTCCCTTTTGCTGGTGCTAATTTACATAGCGCTTTTCCAACAAAAGCTCTGACCTTCTAAATGCTGGCATTTGCTCAGCTCCGAGAGAAGGCCTGTGTGTGGATGAGAGAGAGGAGGTCTTTTTAAGTAGCCTGGTCGGAGAAGATACAAACAAAAGGGCAAAAAAATGGAGGAACTATCTGTGTTGGTTTTTCAAGATTAAAAAATCTCCAACAGGCTGAGTACGTACACAATTTATTTTTTCCCCAGCATATGGCTCAAGGAAGACCTAGCTAATAACCAAGCGAAATCCCTTCTGGAAAGGTCCTTCGGTATGAAAAAAATTAATGAGTGTTTAGCTAAATCAGCATCGGGACCCAAATATCATGTGGCCCGAACAGGTGCAGAAGCCTCAGCGAAATGAGCTACATAAACAGTCCTGCTACACAACTGTCTGACAAAAAAAGTCAATCTCATGAATTATTCAGTTGAGGGAGGGGGTTGGCTGTCAGAGGTCAGCATGTCTTGACCTTTCTGACAGGAAGTGAAAGGGAGATCGGTTGGCTAGGAAAACCCTCATCGCTCTTGAGTCGGAGAGGTATTATTAGTTCTCGGACCGATACGGGGGCGGTAAATGATCCAACGCCTCGCTTTTGACATGTGTGTTCAAGACATCACCTACAACAGTTCAGGATCTAGCTGTAGAACTCCTCATTTCTGATGCTCAATCTATCTTTCAAAAATATAGATGAATAATCTATGGCGAAGCAGGGTCGGGTTGTGAAATATTTAAACATCCATCGAGGTTGAAATTTTGTAACAGCTGTGAAATACAACCAAGTTTTTCTCATATATTTTTTTCTTCTTATTCTTCTCCTCGTGAAGAACCTAAAGCTGCACTAAAGTCCAAGAGAAATAGTATAAACAGATGTCTGGCTTGACTACAGGAAAATAGGACACAATTGGAATGATAAGTCTCCTAAACTCCATTGAAAATGCCAGAAGCGAGCGGGTGCCAGTTATTGTCCGAGCCCGTGCCAACGAGCAGTATGCCTGGCCCATGTGCCATCTGGGAGAATGTGGCTGAAAACGTTATTGATAATGGATCACCAGATCTTCTGGTCACCATAGCCATGTTTAGCAGAACATTCTCTCCCTCTATCTGTCTGTCTATCTATCCTCAGTCCAACCCAGTTAAATGTTTTGATTGTAATGCAACCGACCCTTTCCTGTCCGCACTTTGGATCTACTTCCTGTGCACGCAAACGCTTGTTTATAAACGGTGACTGAGCATGCACATATCTTAGCAACGCATTAAATTCCCTCGTGTACTGTAACATTCCACTTTTTCCACAGAGACAAGAAAAAAGACGGACCTAACAAGACATTACCCCACAGGATTGGTTTTGTGATTACAAATTAGCTTTATATCATACACCCCACCTGCACGAACGCTTTAGTCATTTGAGGTTCGTGTTTCCGTGCGTTCCGGGCTCTCCCGGCCGCCTTGTTCTCCGAGCGTTGGATAAAATCATCTGTTCACAGTTGTGATATGCAGACAATGCAGTCGGCTAATGAAGTACATCTGCTTTTGTGATCTGACAGAACGGATCGGCCCTCTATGAAAATGATCCTCTCGAGTCTTTCAGACGCCTCACAATCAAAATTTGAGCTTTTTTATCCACCGTTTCAACCTTCCACAATATCCCTCCTTTTTGCCCAGTATCAGAGCTTCGTTGCACTGTTCTCCTTTTCCTCTTTTACTAGTGTTACACATATTGTTCGCCAGATTGAAGCACAAAGCGCCAAGACATTCGATCCATCCACCTCTATTTAGCCACGACACAAAGCCGAGCAATTTATGGGAAGAGTCAATGCGGTAAATATCAGTGAAACCCTGTTGTAAAGTGTTCATGTTTTTCTTTAAAGGTAAATACATTGTATAAGCCACAGTTGGGAGAATCGACTCTGACTGCCTGAGACTCCTTTCAGGACTCACTAAGAGGAAGTGATATGTGTTTTATCTTCTGTTCAGAAAACCAAAACAAATCCTCCTCCACCTCGCCGGGACTCCTCTTTTTCCCCTCCCTCCCCCCATCCAGCTTTTCTTTCTCTTGCGGTTGAGTTACAGTGAGTGCATGAATGTCTGTCCTGTAACTAATTACTGTTCGCACACTGTCAGAGCTCTTCAGCACGTCTGTTTGAACAAGCTAATCATTTAATGCAGAGATAACAAAGGTTACTGAGATTGATTCACACTCTGTGAGAGTGTTTACAGAAGAAAATGTAAGGAACTCATATTCCCCTCCAAAAAAGGTTAAATAGAGACTCTGTTCAAAAACTTAGTGGGCTGCCTACATCGGTAACATTTTAGGACATCACAGGCACACGTCATTATGCTTTAGCATTTATGCTACATTCTAAGATAACATATTTGGGGCAAATTGTATGTCAGCATTCATGGACAAGCAAATCTCAGAATGCAATAATGAAATAAATATAATTAAGATTAATTTGAAATCAAAAAGTATGGTTACACTTTATTTTAAGGTGATATACATACATTGTACTTACTCAAATAAGTACGGAGTAATATTAATTAACTACATGTAGTTACTATAGAGCTATGGTTAGGGTTTGGTTTAGGGTTAATTACATGTAATTATGCATAATTTGCTCTCATTACTGTAGTAAGTACATGTAGTTACATAAAGTGTTACGAAAATAAATGAAAATGGACTATTTGACTAATATTTACATATTTACATGTGCTGTGTATTTTTATGCTATTTAGAATATTGCAGAATTAGCTAAGCAATACATTAATACTTTATAGTAATCAAATGTGATTAATGTTTCTGCTTATGGATATGTACAGCAAGTAGTTTGGATGTTGCCTATTTAGGAAGCAGAAAACAAGACAGCTTACTAAGTTTTGTAACAGAGCCATAGATTGTCAATTAAATCAAATATTGATTATGAATAAGCTGTGTATAAACAAAACAAACGTATGTCTGCTCCAAAAGATGAATCAAACTGCCTCACACTAAGCGATTCACTCACATTATTGTGTAGTACCGCAGGGTTTCCACTTTATGACCACATGACGTGAGAGCGGGAAATGCTCAGACCTCCAAAACACGCGAGCACGGCCAAAGCTTCGACACACGGAGCATGAGTCCTTTTTTCCGACGCTTCACACGCTTCATGTATGGGGACTGACAGCGGCAACTGGTCGCTGCTATTTGATTACTAATAAGAAAGATGTTCCCTCTGTCAGATACCAAACATTCCCTGCTAAGCAAACAGCTATTTCAGCAAGTCAAACATTAGCATTGCTATCCACTGGTGGCGCATATTTCGTTCCCGGTTTTACCCATCATCTCACCCTCCAATCTAATTTCTCACTCAGTGGACAGACAAGTTCGTGATCGTGGGATAACTTTGCAACAGCTACAGCAAGAAAACGAGAGAGAGAGAGAGAGAGAGAGAGAGAGAGAGAGAGAGAGAGAGAGAGAGAGAGAGAGACTCTTACTGCTGGCAGCACTTGATGCTTATTCATGGCTCTTTACAGCAGATGGAAACAGAGAGACTCCAGGCTTTATAGAGCAAGGTAGGCTTGTTCTAGCTCACTAATCTCCAAGAGGCCCGGACTCGAGCAGCCAGCGCTCCCTGTCACATTTACCGTTTCAACCGCGAGTCCAAGACCTGCCCTGCCGTAATCCACGTACGTGCTGCCACTACAGGGATAATTGGACAAAAAGGAAGAAGTGTAAGTCTCGCCGAGTAAGTGTAACCTTCAGCCAGACTCACAAAGAGAAACATAAGCTGCAAAAAAAAAAAGAAAGAACGTCAATTACCCACTCGGCGGGAGCCGGTGTGTTTGAACATGCTTTCCCTAATGTGATCAACATGCAACCGCCAACAGCCAGCCCAGAAACATTACTCATTTCCCACCGGCAGCACTACAGAGCACAACGTAAAAACACCTTTTTCCCTCAAACATGCACGCTCGCAGACGCAACGTTCCTGCTCTGTTGCGGAGCGCAGTCGTGCCACAAAGCCAGCGAGAGGCAGGGCACTGTTTACAGACGAGATAAGCAGAGCTGCTGTTAACAAATTAGGATGAAAGAGTTGTGAGTTTAAAACCAAACGCTCTCTAGATCGCAAGTCTCGAGGAAAGCGCTTCCCTGACAACTCACCAGCAATTACACGGTCCCCAAAGACACCCTCGGGTTTCCACATCAACACACCTGCACAACAACACACGGCAAACCCAGGCCGGGACGCTGGGCCGCAGCGCCCTACACTCACAGAAGCAGATAGAGTCTTACCTGTCGATGATCACGGGATCTGAGGGCGTTTCGTTCCTGTTTCCGCAGCTTTTTTTGTCACAACACCGACTTGTGGAGAAGAACACAGGGAGAGAGAGAGAGAAGACAAGACATGAGATGAGATATGAGAGAATCAGCAAACAGCTTGCATGTGTCTTTGGTCTTCGAGCGCCGTGTGTTTAGATTTATTCATCTGACACGCTCTCTCGTCCTCTTTTCTAGCTAACCGCGAGGTGTTTGGCGTAGGTTCTGGCTGAGCCTGATGGTGTTGGTGGCTGCGGTTCTCGCAGATGCGGGCGGCGGGTAAACACAGAGCCCGGCGCTGTGGCTGAAGGAGGGAAAACAGCATGTTTTTGGTGTTTGTCTTAGTGCTGAGAGGAGGAGAGGGGGTGCCAGGAGGCTGGGAGGGGGGGAAAGCTCTCTCTCAGCCCCAGCTTTTGTTTACCTCTAATTGTCAAGCTGTTGTGTCTGGAGAGGATGCAAGATGCCACCTTCAACCAGGATTTCTGTGGGGCACTTATTAATTACCAGCTCAAAAAGCCTCCATCAGTCTCCTACAATGTGCCAATGCCTCCATTTTGAGGCCCAGAAGATGCTTCCATTATGCTTTCTTTAATTAATGTTGAAATTACTGAGATAAAAAAAAAATGTTATGCCTCTTGAATTTAAAGAAGCCCACTTGTATAATGGTTACATGTCTAAGTGAGCTAAATTAACACCATATGGTATGGAAAACATGTAAAGCTCCTTAAAGCTGACAGCTAAAGTGATTAAAGTATGTCTATGGACCTCTGCTTGGGACTCGGAAACGCATCTGTGCGGTTTGACGCACGCAACAGAGTGCGATGCGAGGAACTTTCTTTATCGGTAAATACGGCTGCGTACACTCTTATAAGTTTGAAGCGTTATTATCTTGAGCGCAGAAGAATGTGGCGTTACCTCATAGCAAGCTTCTGATTCTTTTCCGATTTGGTGGGAAATTTAGTGCTTGCTTCCATACGTGTGTGTGTGTGTGTGTGTGTTTCATTTTATCCTCTATAGTATTTAAAGTCCAGTGAGATCATTCGTAAATCCGATGTCACCAAATGATTCAGTCAAATTTGCGCTCCTGAAGTAGAACTTCTGAAACTCGCAAAGCAGGGCGCAAAGCGAACCGTAAATCATTATGAATAAGCCGCCTGACAATTCTGAACATTTGGATTCTTTTCAGCGTTTCCAGGCAGATCTATTCAGGGATTCATTGATTTTCTGTAAGGCTGATGCTCAGAGGCCTGGATAGGCCTACATCGTGTGCGTTACGCATTTATGAAAACATGACGAGACATTATGGCTGATTAAATACAATTATGCAGTCGAATGTAATAGTTTATATTTATCTGAAAATATTTTCTTACCTGCACATAATTTCGTGTGTGAGAAGAACTCGGCACATTTCTGGGTTTTTGTCTTGTCCTTCATAAATAATAGCCTTGAAATAAAAGTAACAGTGAATATATTTTTAACATGAGGATTGCACACAGGCTAAAATATAACAGTCAAAATATTAAATATAAAACTTAATTTCTCCATTGAAAAAATTAATTTAAAAAATTACTGAAATTGGACCTAAAAAAATAAAATGGGGTTTATGGCACAAAGTTAAGGTTCATCAATTAAAAATTGACATGAGAAGGTGCATAAATAAAATCCATTTAGCCCACATACATTGTTAAACAATGTTTTATCTGTAAACCAACACACATGCCCACATTCTAGATAGAGATAACCTTTGTGTTATTAATTTGCATAAATAAATATGATGTTTGAAATTAATATCAACACTTGGCCGGTCATTGCGATGACAAATTATACCACATGCATATCACTTTAGAAATGAAGAGTCGCATATGCTTCTGTTTAGATCTTTGCGCTATTTATTTGGGGAATGATAATAGAAATCACATAGTTGTCGCTTCTCCGACGCAGATGGCCGCGGTAAATAATACCCATAACCGTACACATCAACGCGGTTATAATCTGCAGATATTTAGGGGTAGAGTGCTAATGGGCAATCTGTTGTTTATTTTGAGCCGCTAACAATGATTTTTCTTTAGATAAAAAGCGGTGTCGGGGGGTACGCTTGAGTAATTTTTGAGCATTGGCTTTAACAGATGGCGTTTGGAGCTGTAGGTGCGCACGGGCCTTGCTGCTTTTTGCGCGTTCTATCTCACTCTCTCTTTCTCTCTCTCCCTCCCTCCCACCCTCCCTGTTTGCCCTGCTCCCGTTATGATGTACTGTGCAAGAGCGCACTCCAACGCGTCCTTTCGTGGGATCCGTGGGGCGCGTTGGAGTGCGCTCTTGCACAGTACATCATTGTAGTAATAATAAAAAGATATATTAAATAATATATAAATACACAAACAAACATACACTTATGTGTACAAACTGTTTGTACACAAAAGTGTATGAAAATCCGAGCCCTGCTGTATATCTAAACATTAAAGTGGAAAGAAAAAAAGGCAAGCTTAATGTGCGTAAATAAGCACGTAGCGAAAATAATTTGCACTAAAAAATATGAGAACTTATAAAAGAGTATAATCGAAATTAGGTCAAGTTTTAATTTGTATTTGCCAACTGCATACTAAATCAAGCGTTGGTTCTAAATTAATTCTATTAATGAATTTTATTAAGTCATATCTACAAACCGTCTAGATATTGCAAATAACAAAATGAGCACTGGGTTGAATTTATCAGACATTATTTGACGTACCCTTATTTTCCACGCCTGCCTATCAATGAAAATATACGGAAAAACCATAAAGTGACTGTTCAGCGCCATTGACTCTTTGATCATGTTCAGCTCCATTCTGAGGCGCCTCAGATAAAACCTTCATATTTCTGTCCTGTGATGCCAAACGATGGATAAACTACAGATAACAAGAGCCTCAAAATCAAGCTAAAGATCCGCCCTGTTCTTTACTATGAGAGGCTGAAATGGACAATGGAAATGAGCTGAGAGTGATTTCAGAGAACATCAGAGCCCAATATGAACTCAAGTGTCTGTCTCACGCCTGGAGCTTTATTTTTATGCCTTTGACCAGATCTGATTACAGCACTACAAAAGTGAGTTTTTACGTGCGATATAAATGGCACACGAACATTTAGTAGCTAACTGAATGCCAATTCATAAATATTGCACCGCCAAATAAAAAAAGTGCATTTTACATTTTTTTAATTTTATTTCATATGCTGTGATGTAAAATTATTAAAATAATGTATTCATTATAAAAGTGCACGCGTATAGGCTGTATATTGTCTCAGATTACAAAAAATATATAATATTGAATAAAAACAACCTAATGGAGCGCAATACACACATATGGGTTTTGACTATTATGCTTTATATGCGAAGGTGAGATTATAATGTGGCTTATAAAATACTAATCCGCGTAAATTAGAAAGAAATCATTAACACTTTAGGTTATTTTTGTCTTTATCCTCGGAAAAATAGAAATATATATATATATATTTTATTTTAAATGAGTAATTAATGCAAACACATTTTTTGTGCCCCACACTATTTCATTAATTCGCAATGAATTATCAAGCAGCTAAAAGAGAATAAAAACGTGGTAATGTGATTCATATTAAATTAAATCCGCCAAATAACCTCCCCCCATTAATCAGAGCAACCCAAAATGAGCCACGGCTTTACATTAGTGTCCATGGTACCCTAGTACAACTAAATATAGCAAGTTAAAGCAGCAATATCAATAAATTGCACTGCACCTCCAATAAATAATACATATAAAGAAGATCTATTCGCTTATGCTGTATTTACTTATGGAAACATGAACAATGTAGCCTAATGTAAAGCACGTGCAACAAACTTACACACACACACACACACAGAGAGAGAGGGAGAGAGAGAGAGAGAGAAAGAGAGGGATATTATAAATATAAATACACAGATACAAGCAAGAGAAAAGTTCTTACCTGTTTTGTCATGGAATCGATTAACCGAACATAAAGATCCTGTTCTGTTCTGACGCCTGTGGGAAATTATTTTTTTGTTTTTCAATGTGGAAGAAGTCTGGTGTAAAAAACTATACAACGTTTCCTCGGAAAAAAAATTAGAAAGTATTCTTGAAATTCACTAGTAAAAAAAAAACATCATCGAAGGTTTGCCATCTACTAGAATTACATTTGTGGAATAAACTGAACTACATTTTAGGAAACTGAATGTAAGTCAATACGGCTCCATTGAGCGAATAAAACACTTGTAAATCTATCCCTGCTGAATAGAGAAATTTACACTTACCGTTGCTGTACAATAGTTGTAGTTTGTAATGTATCCCATTGTTAGTTTTTTCACTGTTAGGTTCCTGAAAATAAGCATTTGTTTGGGGTCAGATTGGCATTATTGGGCTGCTGAGAATTTTATTTTTATATATTTATGAAATGCATGCATTTTTGTCTGTATGCATGTACATATTTACGCTTTTATCCAGCAACTCTATTTCAAGTTTGCTATTTTAGCAGAATAATTCCTGGCAATAATGTGTATAATGCATATTTATTTTTGTTTTGTTTTGTTATCTCTGTGATATCCATCAAAAGTGTTTTATGGCGCACGTGTTTCCAAAGATCTAGAGATGTGGAAGTTTTAAGGTGAAAATTCAGAGCTGTATTCCAGACTGCCGCTTACTTTATCCTTTTCCACAAAGTCCACAAAAGCTGTCCTTTCGATCTCCACTGGCTGTCCCTGTCTGTCATAAAGCGCCAGGACGAAGTGGAAAAAATTGGATTTTCTGAGGTTAGATGGCGGTTGTTTCTCATAATGCGCCCGTGCCAGACCAACTCCACTGCGGGGAAAACAAGACACCAGTGTGGGTTAAAACAACAGGCGTACACTTGAGATCTGGATAGATGTAGATAGAATGAAAACATGGGAGAATTCTTGATTTGTCACTTAAACTGTAATATGATGTAATGAACAGGGGAAAGCGGCGAAGAGGTGCATGGGGAGAGTGTAATTGATACATGGCATATTGGGGATTTAGGGGTCGATCTGAGAAATGCATTAAAAATCGGATGATTTGGCAAACGTACCTCTGGGCGGCCGTGTTCGCATCCACCACCCCAGCCGTGTGCATCCACGATCGGACCGAATTCATGCCACTGCCCAGCGGTTCCTCTTTCATAGTGGTCCCCCCTCTCGGTATATTTTCCTGAATCCCAAACATTAAAACAGTTCGCGTGCAACCCACTTCCAGCCAAAGAGATGAAATGAGAGTGTGAGCGAGGGCGCGTCGTTTCTCCAAGAAGCCCCTTCGGATAGCAGTAAGAGTTTGTTTGGGATTTGTCGAAAAGAGAAGAAGAAGAAGAAGAAAAAAGCAGTCCCGACTCCTTCTTCAGTCCGTCCTGCGTTGGCACCACATGAACGATTCAGTGCGTAAAGATTCTCAAGCCTCTCCAGCAGCTTGTTTGGATAGATGAAGATCCTCCCGTGGAAGAAGCGAAACAACTCGCGCAAATATCAGGGATATTAGAGTTGTTTTAATTCAGTTAAACATTTCTCGCAACTTTCTGTGGTGGTTGTTGTTGCTGTTGATGAGGATGATGATGATGGTGATGATGCTCTTAGCTTGGTGGCATCCTATAACAACAGCTTCAAAAAAGGCTTCGGGACACTGCTGAATCCACCACTTCTGGCTCCAAAAGACAAATAAACGCGTAAATGATCACCGTGGAGGTGTTCCCGGACACGGGAGAGGATGATGAGGGGCCTTTAGCGCGTCTTTGCAGAATGGATGGAAGCATACAAAACTCAACCCTCTATCCCCCAGGACTGGAACCTTTCCCGGGAGCCAAAAACTCCAGACCCACGGGATCCACGCTGTCAGAGGATGACGCGCACGGAGGCGTGGCTTTGCCCATACATGGAGAGGATTGAAGCTTCCTGTCGCTGGGCTTTAAGCTTGGACCGTGAGTACATACAAGACTAGAGTCGCTGCTGCTGCTACTGCTTTTCCAGTGAACATCATGTCAAGTAATCATCAGAGAGGAACAAAAATGAATGATAATGAAAGCCCGCGAATAAAGCGCGGCGCGCAGGAACTATATATTCTGAGAAACTGCCATGCAAGTTTATAGAGTGCAAAAGGGGGGGAGAAAAAAAGAGCACTGACCACCCATCCGCAGCAACTGTTAGCCGGTTTCCAGAATAAAATTCTTACTGGGCCATCATCATCATCACAATGACAGTGCCAAACGTCCCGGGCGCGTAATTGACAAAATCGATTCACTAGTTTCTCCTTTGATTACTCTGAAGTCAGTAAGGTGTGCTGGCATTTTAAGACTAGATGCTCCTTATAATAAACACCCTGGGCATCTGCATAATGCGCGTCTTAAATTATGGGAACATTGACTGCTTGAATCTAACACACAGTTTGCGTGCGTGGAGCGAACCGAGGCGATATCAAACTCCTAGTCCTAGTGCGTACGCGCTTAATTTTGTAAATTATTGCAAAATTACATCTGAAACTGTGAAAGGACTCGGGGGAAACATTGCGTCCACCCTCTCCTTCTATGCGCAAGAAGTAGGATGTCTTTTGTAATAAAAATATAATAATTTATCAGAACAATAAGGGTCATTTTTCCCTTCATTTCGTAAGGTGCTCATGATATTGGCGGACAGTGCATGTATGTTAATATTTGAATTAATGGGCGAAAATGGAAGTTCGATGTTGGTTATCTGGGGACCCTGTGCGCTGGAGGGAGGGATGGATGGATGGATGGATGGACGGAGAGAGGAGAAGAGAGATGTGTTTTACACAGCAATCTATTCTGCTAGTGTTGGGGGTTAATGACTATTGCCAAAGATAAGTGAATTATCAAAGCTGTTGCTCTTGCCTCGACTCAAAATCCATCACATTGCATCGTCGTCTAATTAAATACGTAAGTAATAAAATTATATTTTACGACAATTTAAGATTTATATGCTTTTGTCTTCAATTCGCAATGACTTTGATACATGCATACGCTGAATGCCTCTGTGAACTTAAATGTAAAATGGCACTCTAGGCAGCAAATGATTATTATTATTATCATTATTTGTATTATTATTATTATACGTTTATCTTAATCACGAAACAGTTATTGTTTTTTGTTTCACGTGAAATGTTCTTATAATCATTGATATTAAAAAGTATAATTACGCGTGTGCTAATAAATAAATATATAATAAAAAAATAAAGTATCCGTAGACCTATTTGGCATGTGATATCTTTTAAAATATGTTTTTTTAAATCAATTTTTTATTATTTTTATTATTTTTCCAAACCCTATTCTATCCATCTAACTTATTTCTTCTTATAAATATGTCAGGTTTGCAAATTATTGGCCTAATCTACAGTATCTCTAATACAGATTACACACCAAAGCGATTTCAATCTGATTACCAAATTAGGGTTTTAGTCTAAATCCCTTTAAATCTGATACTGTTGACTAGAGAAGTTCAACAATCCCATCGCGTAGGTAACGATCCCGTCCTAAAAAGGAGTTTTAAACCTTATTTGACAACAAATGCAGCTGCCCCTCTATTTTGGAAGATATTAGGCGAAAATGAATGCAAATCTGTGTTCAGAAGCCATCTGGCCGGAGACTGGAGAATCAGCTGCTCGCCTGAATCCATCTCGGCTCATTTCTGAGGCTCATCTGGAGTCCGGAGCAAAAGCGTGCAAAATGCGCTCTTTAATTCACCAACTTTCACTTTCACTCCTCGACGTTTGGAAATTCAGTGCGCGACAAATTTTATGACACCAAAAATCCAGAGTGTTTATTCTGAAACCGATTTAATTGCGTTATGCATATCGTAAGTGTCAGCTGTCAGTTTTTGTTATGCAAAAAAAAAAAAAGTGGCAGATTAAAAGCCCATCTAAAATAATAATCAAAATATTCCGTAGGAATAAAAAATACAGTTTGTCAACACACAAAAAACAATTATGATTGCAAGCATAATAATAATAATAATAGGCTAATGATAATACTTTGAAAAAAATAAATTGATTTGTGTATTAAATATTTAGACCTTTAATATTATCTTTAATTGTTGACGATAATAAAAACTTGATGTTACATTATAGGTTCATCAGTTCAGTGGTTTGGTTTATGGGTTCGTTTTTATTATTATTGTTATTCTTTTTTTTATAGAAAACAATCCGTCTAAAAGAACCTTAAATATTCTACTGTGACAAAAAGCTTTTTGGTTGTAACAGGAACCTTTATTTTTATTAAAACCTGAACGCTGCGGATTGAGCTCTATTCTGTCTGCCCATGTTAGATCTTATTTGGGGAGATGTACTAACCGAGCGCGCGGGACAAAGGAAAAGTTAGTCATGCAGAAGGTGTGTGTGGGTTTGAATAAGATTTGTTCGGCGTTGCCAAGACCTCCCGAAGAAACGACCCTCCTCCTTATTGTGTGTGAAGTGTTCCTTTTGTGTGAATTTACGGGGTGAGGCTCCAATGATCCCCAACAAATTTGCATTTAAATAGCGACATCAACCGATTCGCGTGCCACACACCAGTGGCTTTCCCAGATGTCAAGGCAAAGTCAGTCAGATGGCCAGTGCCCAGATGTCCCCTCCACGCATCATACCAGCGCACCACGACTTTCCTATTTGCATCTTTGCGCACGGCCAGATCTCCCAAAGCCTATTTTTAATCTTAAAGGTCTGGAGCAGAATGACACCTGCAAAACTCCAGAGAAGCTAGAGTAGAGGCATGGCTAAATTGTCAAATTGCTTGGAGAGGGCCTGTCTGTCTCCAACATCACAGAAAAGCGTTGACATGTGCGTTCGGGCTGGTAATGGCATGATGCAAGAAATTAAATTAGCAGTGCTGACATTCTGGGTTGAATCTTGTGCGTAAAATCGGACAACTGACCACTCAGAGAGCACGCCGTGTAGTGAAAGGCGTGAACAAGCTCATCATAGCATGATTTACCTTCGATATATCAATCCAAGAGCACACGTTTCTGGGTTTAAAGCGCATCTGCCAGCTCCAGACTTCCCAGTTCATCACAATATGTTATAGAGGCTATTTTCGGGCTATAGAGTTGAAACAAACGATCAACATTTCACATTTGCATGCTTTTAAAACCAAGTCCTCTTATGCTATCCTAATATATATATATAAAAGGGAATGTGTGTGTGAGAGAGAGAGAGAGAGAGAGAGAGAGAGAGAGAGAGAGAGAGAGAGAGAGAGAGAGAGAGAGAGAGAGAGAGAGAGAGAGAGAGAGAGAGAAATCAAAACAGCGTAAACGTCAGTGCATGACAAACAGGGAGAATCAATCATTCGTCTTTGCATTTGTAAACTGTTGCATATGTTCCCTTCGCCTTAATCATGACAACTAATTACATCGTTAATGATCAGAAAAGGGAAAAATGAGGGCAAATAAAATCTTGATGAATTACGTGCATTGCTATTAGTGTCAAGTCATCATTTCAGTTAACAGTTTATTATTGTTTATTGCGCCATTATATAAACTTGTGCTTAAGAAGCGCAGATATTGCATAAAATCATGTTGGCTATTTTGTTATATTGTATAATGTACATTTTTCCATTGTGGGTTTGTAGCGGGTTGAAATAAATAGACAAGGCATTGTCTAATCAAAATACATAAATAATAAAATACATTAATAAATAATAAATTAATAGTAGAAAAATAGCCAAACAGTATGCTTAATCAATTACCTCGTCTAAAATAGCATTAACAATATCTCAATCTCATTCTCTCTCTTTATAAAGAATGAGTTTTGAGCATCCGCCTAAATGAATAAAACGTGAACATATATGAATTTATTTTCAGGGGAAATTGCAGGAGCTTTTGGTTGAGCAGCGTTTAATCTTTAAGAGAAATTTGATAAAGAGCGCCTCCTTTCGACACATATGTGGAACAGCGTTTGAGATCACAGCACAATTAAACGGGGAAGAAGAGCTCGAATCAATAGCCTAATATCGATCAAACATAAGCCAATCAGTGTCTGATTTTCTTTTAAAGAGTGCCAGAATTTATCACGTGCATTGCAAACATTAAGATTGGAAGGACTAAACAAAAGTCTGATATAGTTATCAAATGCATAAGGAACAATTTATGAACCTTATTTCGCCAATCAAAATGACTTTTTCCATCCAAAATTAATTTGTTTACGTAAACACACGCATTTAATAAATAAATATAAGTTGATGTAGCCTAGCTGTAGAAAACATATAAAAACGCCAATAAAAATATTGAAGACACGCTGTCGTTTCCAATACCTGCTGATGCTTTTATTTGAAGACAAAAAAATGATAATATTCTCCATATCCAGCAGCATCATATTGTACAGAAGCACAAAGTGCATGTGCTGCAAAATGCATGTGTTATTTGTGTGTGAAGCAGATCGTGCTGAGGGCACCTTCACTGTGAAAACAGGTTTCGATTAGGTAATTTTAGATATTGTAATTGGCTTTAATTAAACATGTATCGCGCTAATTAACTCAGATTTTTGCTCAGCCGCTGGGACTCTCGTGTCGGCTTTGATACAGTCGAGCAGATGTCCCAATACAACTCCAGTGACAATTACAAACTTCACTTCTCTGGAAACGACTTCAAACCTTATACGCATGCCTGAAGACATTAAACAGGTCACCATTCATATATGTTCATCATTTCATTTGTTTAATTATAAGTAGGCTAATAGTATTTTTTACTGTGTGTTTCATGCATATCCTTATTCCATTCATTACGATTTTATGCTTCGAAATTTACATTTCAAAAACACTGCACGAGACCAACGTGTCTTATAATATTTGCATTGATATACAAAACAATATGCATTATTATTATTATTATTATTATTATTATTAGCGTTGTTTTATTATTGCTGTTACAATAAGATAAAATATTGAACATACAATAAAAACATTGATAATAAAAATTAATAGTATCAAAAGTTAAAAAATAATATAAATTATATTCATTTTAAATGGATAAAATGTTGGCTATAGTTACTGATTAAATAACAACCGTAATAATAACCACTGTCAGCCTAAAGTGCTTTCTTTGTGTGTCAGTGTAACAAAGATCGTGCTGATTTTAGATGAAAACAGCAGAACATGTGAAATGGGCTGGTTATGTCTAGGTTGCAATATAATAATTAACATTTTCATTCTGCGGCTGAAATGAAGAGAGAGAGAGAGAGAGAGAGAGAGAGAGAGAGAGAGAGAGAGAGAGAGAGAGAGAGAGAGAGCCCGAGGCGCAGCTCCAGGCAGCACCTATAGAAAGAAAAGAGCGGAGAGCCATTCTACACAATTAACATGTAAAATATCCAGTGGAAATGGGCTCTGAAAAGAGACGGAGCGGGTCAGCTCCACCTCATTTCAGCAGATCCCGTAAACTCTCGTGATTACAAAGTTTACCGGAGTAATTAACGGCGCGGGGCCGTCAGCTGCACCTGCGCTCGGGGCCCTCCACACATGGAGACAGTGATAGAGATTATTTCAACACTCTCGGTATTAAACAGCTCACCCTGCGATGAGTTTGTCACCGGCAGCAAGTCCTTCATGAGACGTGATTGACCTACTTTCTCCCAGTTATTTTCACAAATCAGAAGCTCGTTGGGAGCTTGAACATCTGGTAACCGAGAGGAAGAGCCACCGGTCTGTCTATACAGGCCTTTCTATGTGCGCTCGGTCACTTCTGCCCCTGTAGGTGAGACGATCCCGGGCTTTTTCGGCACGGAAAGGACCATTATGTGGTGCCATTGCCCCACCTACAGGCTTGAAGGGTAAAAACAAACACCGTGCAGTCTGAGCCAGAGAATAGAATAGAATAGAATAGAATAGAATAGAATAGAATAGAATAGAATAGAATAGAATATTTTAAAAATCAGAATATGCTGCATGTGTAATTGTTTATAGTCATTACGACCATTCCTTTTTCCATTTAGATAATTTGCCTTTTACTTTTTTAAACTTTTTTTTAATCATATATTTAATTAAAGGGCTTCCCTACTACACCAACAACGTCATTTTTAAAAATGGCATCCACATTTTTATTTTCTCTAAAATAAGTTGTCTAAACATGTAATTAAAAAATTAAATATATAAATATGTTATTCAAGTTAATTTCAATAATGAAATCACAATACATATTTCTTCCATGCATTTAAGTAAATGTTAACATGAAAGCAATTGTTTATAGGCATTATAACTATTCGTTTTTTTTAATTAAGGTCATTTGCCTGTTCATCTTTTTTTTCATTTATGTAATTAATTAATCTATTTATATCTATTTATAAAATTATTTAGGAAGGGCTTCCCTACTAAGGTAAAATGCAGTAACACACACACACACACACACACACACACACACACACACACACACACACACACACACACACACACACACACACACACACACACACACACACACACACACACACACACACACACAGTATATATATATATATATATATATATATATATACTTAACATCATTTTAAAATGTAATGTGACTTGTCCCTGAATCATTCTGAATGCAAAGGTGATATATATATATATATATATCACCTTTGCATTCAGAATGATTCAGGGACAAGTCATATTACATTTTAAAATGATGTTAAGTCAAGAACTGCACTATGGAAAGGTGGGTGTTGATGGGTAAAGCTACAGGATTACAGATGTTTCTTTAGGAAACACCAAACCAACATGTTACTTTTTCGATTAAGCTGCCAACGAAGCAAAATCTCACTCAATTGCATGCTAAGCTCACGTGTTTATGAGGCAAACCATGACGCAACGAGACTAGTAAATGTAGTCCACAATTTATCATTCGGAACTTCCTGCTATTTCCTGAGAGCACATCACCCAAACACTCCACATGACAGAGTCAAAAAGGTCAACGCTATGAAATGAAAACTACGGAGGAAAGAAATTGAAAATGTGAGAAATGACAACTCGTAGCACGAAGCGGGACTGTTAGTGACTGCCTTGCTGTATCAAAATGAAATTCCCCAGCTGCCAGCTCTAATAGGGAGGGTCAACAGGTCAAAGTTCACACAGGCCCTTATTGCTGTGTTACGTTGCAGTTTAAATTCCCAGTGGCATTGGCGTAAGAGTGGAGGCACACACTCACTTAGAGACGTGTCTTACATCCACATAATGGCAGGTCAGATTGTATCCAGGTGCATTATTAGCCCATAAATTTTTAATTGAGTAACCTTAATATTGATAGTGTCCGGTAGTTAATTCTTTTTCGTCTTCCTGATGTCATATATGTCAATTGCACATCAAGCTTGAATTGTTTCAATACTATGGCACTGAAAAATATAATTTCACATCCAAAAGGGCTACTTTTAATTTCACAAATGAATAAATGCAAGAGTTTCAACTCTAAGAAAACACACTGGATGGTGAACGAATGTCTTTGTCTGGAAACAGACTACAGTAGTGACGTGTGTGTGTGTGTGTGTGTGTGCGTGCGTGCGTGCGTGCGTGCGTGTGTCCTGGTAAAGCCTACGTTGTGGTGACATTTTTTAGTCCCCACGAAGAAAACATCTTATAAATTATAGTTGTTGTTGTTTTTTTGTTTGTTTTAAAGTAAAAATGCATGGTGTTTTGTGATGGGTATAGGCTTAGGGGATAGAATATACAGTCTGTACACTTAAAAAATAATTTTGTCAATGGAATGTCCCGATAAAAAACATGGAAACCGAGTGTGTGTGTGTGTGTGTGTGTGTGTGTGTGTATGTGTGCTTTTACACCACGTTGGGAAAACTCAGTCTTCTGTGGTTTCTTTCTACTGTATCTCTGCCTTGAACAGATTCACAGTTTCATTCTAAAGATGCTCGACGCCGCCCACATGCATAACTGAACCTTTAATCACACAGAGGAAGCAAACAAACAGCCTCTTCAATGATGTTCCTCAAAAGATGGAGATGAAAACAGCTGGTGGAATTATTTATTTCCTTAAAGCAGCTTTTTATGCATTTTTAAGTGCAGCACAAAACATCAGATGTGGATTCCTCGAAATTAACAGACGACTGCTTTTGGGATGCATTACTCACACATACCTTAGAGGAACTTCAGTGGAATAGTGACACTCCAAACTGTCAAACATAGTGGGCAAAATATAAAGTGGGGTCCAAATGTTTGAATTTTCTAGTGCAAAGTTTAATGACCAGAATAACAATTTCATGAATTTCAGAATGTCTTAGTATTTAGTGTCTTCAGTTTGCTTTAATCACAGTACTCTAAAAGCTAAAGAATTTTGGAAGAACAATCTAATTCTAAGAATGATCAATGTCACAAAATTGCTTACATTTGATTAGCGACCTAGAAATAGAGACACATTTTAAATTAATTTTTTTTATTAATTTTGCATCATAATGTTTATTAAAATTGTAAAAAAAAAATATATATATAAAATATAATAAATAAAATATTTTATTTTTTAATACAAATACGAAGAAATCACATATCTTCAATGTGCTCTCAGAGTTTTGGACCCCATTCAGTAGCTCATTTCATTAAAGGATGTGTCCATTACAGTTGATCAGTTCATCATGGAACACAAGAAAATGGCTCAACCATCTAGTGGTTTTCAGAATCAAAGGTTTTACACTGGATGTTTGCATTGTTGTAAAGTCATATGCAGTATGTTTTCACAGATGCTGTCAGAGAATATAAGAGCTGAGAATTTCCTGCACATTTCATAAAGAGAGAAAAAAAGCAGAGAAAGTCAGAAAGGAAACCTGCTCAGATGGAGAATGTGAAGATCATTCTGATGTGTGAACTCTATATTATTAACACAGAAAGATGAAGATGCAGCCGTGAAAAACAACAACACACACACACACCAAGTAAGTGCTTAAAATAAGTGCTGTGATTTTGGCACGGTGTACTGGGACCACAGAGGTGAAAAAAACTGTGAAAAAATTCACAGAGCTTTGAATTAAACAGTGAAATTCAACATCTGTGTTCAAAAACCTTTTACCCCCAATTTTATTGTTTCCACTTTTTTCACGTGTGTGCATTTAAGTATGTGCAAAAGTTTGAAAAAATTGTAGGCACTGAAATGCTCGACTCATTTCCAACTCATTTAAAAATCTAAGGGAATGAACAACGCAGAGATTGTGAGGAGCACGACGCCCTAGTTTCTGAGCAGCACTGCGAGGAAGAGTGTGTGTTGGTGTGTTGGGCATGTTTGTTAGTGCGCCGCTGATAAATGGATTAATTGGTTAGATTAGACTGCCAAAGCTTTGATCACAGAGACCGCGCAAAGAACTGCGTTTATTGTTTATGATGATTTTGTTCATTGAGCTGTAGCATGGGCTAAATATGCAATAAATAAAAATGATGCACTCATGTGTACTTGTTATTTCCTGTTTGGAGCAGAAAATAAATTCATAACTCATTGTAAAATGGTTTTGAATGTGAAATATGTGCAGTAAATGACTTCTCAGAATGTGCTTCATTTTAAGGTCTTTTCACAGAACAATCAACACGATTTAATATTTTAAACACCAAAACCTCAATTTCATGGATCAAATCAGATTATAAACAAACTAACCTGCTCAGATCATTTAACATTTACCACCTTCGGCAAATACACCATTGAGAAATATATATATATATATATATATATATATATATTTTTTTTTAATGGAGTTTTTGCTTAAGGTGGCAAATGTTAAATGATCTGAGCAGTTTTGCTTGTTTACAATCTGTTTAAAGCTGATATATATCATCATCAGCTTACATAAGTGTCAACATGAACGTGCCATATTTACCTTTTATACCTTTTAGGACCTTTTATACCAAACCAATTTCTGTACTTTCATCAAACATGATGAAATGTTCAAGAGAGAATGAAATACAACAGAATTCAATTAATCCATCGCCTTTACTCACTAATATCTGTACTGTTGTTTTCCCTCCAAATTGATGTCACTTCCAGGATGATAATGTTGTTTGGGAGTGTCTGTAATTTGAAGGGATTTTACAAAAGATTTTTAGGACATTGACTGCGTCCGAAACCACTGCTCTCTTGAGAAGGTACTTATTTTGGATTCATAATTATTTCACGGCCACCAAAAAAGTTGTTTAGGCCTATGAATGTGTAGAATGTAATACAGACATAGGCTACTACATTCGCCATGTTGTCATTATCATGTGACCTACCACCATGGACGCTTCATTGCCATTCACAAATCCTCTCCCAAGGTCTTATGGGATAGTAAAGTGTCCATCATATCCCTATATAGTAGGGAAGTATGCGATAGCCTATGTCAGCCGTTGACACTCGGACTACCACTCGAAACAATATTCCGAAGAAAACTTGTTTTGTTTGAAATAAATAATAAAATAGAGAAAAATTAACCACCAGGAATAATTTATGATAAACAGTTTCTTTTCTAATTAAAATCTTAGCATTTGGGTTGCAAAAAGTAGTTTAAAAAATATAATCATGATACAAAACAAAACATGCTAAAACCTCAAGCTTTAAATAGGCCAATATTCACACATCCTTTGGCCATCCTGCATAGACTTTCTGTCTCCTTGTTTTGCCCTGTGAATGTTTTTAGTTCTGACGAAAATCTTTTCTTAAAAAAAAAACTGTCAACGCAGCAGATATTTTGGAGGAAACCAAACGCTATCACTTGCAGGTGTTTTTCAGCATTTACGCTGCCTCAAAATGATATTTCAAGATAATCAGCAAACAGCTTGTTTATCCCATTTGGCTGCTGGAGGTGGCAAGTAGAGAGATGTGAATTGAATCTGCGCGAGTGTGAATCAACAGGCCTGTCATTGCCAGGAACCGCAAAGTTTCCTTCCCATCAGAACAGCATGTGTCTTAATTCTCTTTACCTTTCTGTTCTTCCTCAGGGGACAGGCTGCACGTTCGCCCCTCTTTGACTCGGATTTGATTTAACCTTTAAAGCCAGGTGCGTAGCTTCCTCTGTAAACAACTTCCGACGTATTTGCCACGACTGCTGCGTAGATACAAACAAGACTGTGAACTCGGCATGCATTATTAATCTATATTATGCTTCATATTCTTTATAACGAGGGTGTGAGGAGATAAAACGCGAGCATTAGCAGCTTTTGCTCCCTTCCTGCATGTCATGATGTCACACGTGGGCTTCGCTTCCTTTTGTTCACTTCTGTGTCTTCTGACACGCAGCCTGGCGTTAAACAGAGTGAGAGAGAGGCCTGTTTGTGTGTGTGTGTGTGTGTGTGTGTGTGTGTGTGTGTGTGTGTGTGTGTGCTCGAATTCTCCCAGCATTTCAACTGTTAGCAGCGTCTGACTCCTGACTGACAGGTCGACACGGCAGCGCTACTCTACATGCTTTCATGGCATCATGTATGTTGTGTGGGTCTGTGGGGAATGCTTTGAGCGTCTGGAGAGCTTCGAGCACTGTCAAGGCTCACTAAGAGCCACAGAGGTGATCGAGGCTAAGTAAAAAACCTTAAAATACACCAGCATCAGTTGTGCTTTTGTTTTTTTCACTGAAGGGAAAGAGGATTCACCGAGGTCTCCGTTCCCAGGAGAGCCTGCGATGATAAGAGATGTGGCTTTCGGAAATAAAAGAGCGTTTTTACATGACTTGATGTGTGTTGCTTTCAAAGCACAAGCTACATATTTGCACATGGTTTGTGACATATCATCATCACACAATAGATTATTCAATAAAACCCATACAAATATGCTGGAATTGTTTTTAAAACCTGTCACCTGTGGAAATTTAAAAAAAAACTAAGAAAATATAAATAGCCTACATGTGTATTGCTGAATATGATATTCTATCTGTATAAAATCACATGCATAGCTATAAAGACAGTGTATGTCTGGGCCATATTTCATATTACTTTTTTAATGAAATTAGCCCCCCCCCCCCCCCCCAGTTTAAATTGTGAACTGTTTTTTTTTTGTTGCTGATTAGCTACAACACAAAAGTCATTGTATTACAGTAATCAGAATTTATTGTGCTTAATTATCATAAAATAATATCACAAAGGCTTAATTTTTAATGCAAAATATTATTTCTATTACGCTTTTTTATATTAAAAAAAGTGGAATATGACCTGAAATGTGTTTTTGTGAGAGCCACAATAATCTTTCATGTCTCTTTTACTGTCCACCGACCTTGACATCATACTATAAGACATTAATATTTGATAAAGGTGTCCTAGACACCATTATATGATTATGTTCAACCCATGAATGGTTCCGAATGCAGAACAAAGGAAAACCTGGCGATGTTTTTTGTTACGTTTCAAGTTATTTTTAGGCAATAATCCTAGGTATTTAATTTTAAGAGGTTTCACAGGGGTAGAATATTGTTTGTAGTCAAACTAATTTGTGTGGTTTGATTACATTTCAGGCCTCTGCATCCCACGTTTTCCTCTGAAGATGAATAAAACATATTGGGTAAAGGTTACACATTACAATATCTCTCTGCAATAGGATATTGATTCTTTAAAAATGAAATAAATAAATAAACAATCCGGTGAATCCCTTCCAAATCATCCATTTATGAAAGCAATTTAACAGAAGCCAAGCCACCAGTCAATGAATGCATATTAAGCATCTATGAGAGCATTGTTGGACGTGATTTTAAATGGATGGATCTTAAGATTTAGGACAAAAGGCTTCCATGAAAGTCTGAATGAGGCAACCGTGAGGACACAATGAATCAGTGCCCCACATTCATGACTCCGAGACTCTCTTTAACAGATATAATGCAGACACCTCCACGGCTCTTTATTCTTTCCCACAATGTGCAGCTTTCAGTCCATTCATAAACAGGAAACATCAAAAGATTAGGCCGAAAGATGTAGATATCTCATCGGTGCAAAATGGTCATATATACACAGGTCACCCGTGTGGTGCATTTACACTTTTCGCTCCCTTTAACCGCATTCAGAGAGTTACGCCCTTTATTGACGAGGGTTTTGATAATGCGCCGTTATCAAGCAAAGTATCTTTAAGTGAGTGCAGAGGTAGCAAATTTGACTCATTAAAGGAGCATAAAATTGTGTCTTTGTGCATGACCTTTTGTTCAGCATCTTTGGAGAATTCTGTTACTAAAGAGAGCAGTTTTTTGAGAGGAGAGAGGAAAGACTCCACGAGTATTAGGTTCCCATTGGGAACAATGCCGACAGGTTCACCTTGCAGAGCATGGGTGTAACTTAGCCTAGAATATTGTGGATCAAAGCCTCATAAACAAAGTAGGTGGAAATGGTGTAAGAGTATATGAGATCCAGAAAAGAACACAACCATGAAAGAGACGGGCCTAAACTTCAGGAAGAGGCAGAGGAAAGATGGAAATGTTGTCAATGCTGGGTTTCGGCCTTTACAGACTCTTTAACTGAGATCTCTCAACGAGCAACAGTTTCTTGTTTTATGAGATTCTCAAGTCTAAGGAAGGGTGTGCTTACAACAGTTTTGATGACCAGACAATGTTCGGAAAAGCAATACAAAACTATTTCTACAGTATAGAATGCACATTTTCAGTATGCATAAACCAGTGGTTCTCAACCTGTGGAATGCAGCCCCCAAAAAGTTTTTTGATAAGGAAATCCAACTAGGAAGGCACAATAATAGACTTATTTTTTAAAAGGGAGGAGGAAATAATATGCTAAAATATACACATATGTAAGGCATTCCGTGATTTTAGCATCTCTTTTTAATCATTTTGTTCAGATTTCCATTTTTACACAAAATTACATTTAAAAAAAAAATACAAAAAATAGCATACAATGACTGTGTCCGAAATCGCATACTTTCTTGAGTAGATACTTATTTTGAAAGTAATTATTTTGTGAGAGAAAAAAATGTATGTTCTATATATGAATGTGTGTGAATGTAATCGTACTGTATTTGCCATGTTGTCATTATCATGTGACGTATACTAGCGTCAAATCCTCTCCTGTGGCCTCATGGGATAGTAAAGTCTTCATCATGTGCACTTCAGAATCTCACCGGAGGTTGTAGGTCATCCGGGAACTTTTTGCCTAGTCTTTTATGAGTACTGTGAATTTGGACATACTTCTTTTGTCACATACTGTTTTTCGCCTATATACTAGGTTAGTATGCTTCAAATTCAGCCTATAGTTTGAACAGAGCCCACTGTGTGGAATACTTTATCCCACAATGCAATGTGCTTAAATTTGCCTTCTATTTCCAGTGCAATGGATGAATCTAAAGTAATTAGTGCAATTATGTTTAACATCTCTTTTTTTTTTCCACCACTCACATGCACTTTTTGCATTATTTAAAAAACTAATAGTGGGTATAGTGTAATTCCTACTCAGCAAGCTAACCTACACTCTTAAAAAAAATAAAGATTTGTATTGGCATCTGTGAACCTTTAACATCCATGGAATCTTCAGATTCTTCAGATAATTAAAATCGGTTTCACAGTTTTTCTTTTAAAAACTGAAAGGTTCTTGAAGTGTTCTTCTATAGGCATCGCTGTAAAAAAATCCCCCTTTGAAACTCTATTTTGAAGAGCATATTCCATTGCGAACATAGCCAATGTTAGTTGCATCATTAATACGCATAATCAAGAAAGCAACTAGTCAGCACGTTGTAACGCTCGATTGGTTTTCCTCCTCCCTGCTGACAACGAACGAGAACCAGAAATTTCCCCTTCATGCGCGCACGGCGTACCCTGACCCCGCTGATCTGTACAATAAACCCATAATAGCCCTTTGTCTCCCTGAGGAGAACACACAGGCAACCTAGACCACTTACAGGAAACCAGGAGCAGGTCCACGCAGCGTCAGGTCACCGGCTGGGGCTGGAGAGGAAAATAATAATTCACCTATGAGCACGAAAGCACCAACATCTAAACAAACATATATGTGCACCTGTCACAAGCGTCGCAGGGACTAGAGGAAGATCCCGCATTCATATCCACTGTGTCAGATAGCAGTTGTCAGGCTTGACCGGTCTGATCTCCTCGTCTTCCTCTGCAGCATCTCATTACTGTCCTTATGAAATGCTCTTATGGGCCGCACTTGATCTCCAAATATGAGTTCTGAAGATGAGTTGTTGTTTTTCTTTTTTCTCCCGTTCGCTCTCTCACTCTTCGTCGGCCTCCTTTATTAGCAGCTAAGCTCTTTACACTTGTAGCATATTGCAGTAGGTTATAGGACTAAGCTTTATTGTCCTACATTATTGAAAATCTAGGCTCTGAGAGCTGGCCCCTTGAGGTCAAGCTTTGTCTGAACGCTGCCTCTCATTTCTCCACCGACAAAAGCTAACACTGAGGGAGGGTGAGGAAGATTGAGTTGGTAATATACTTAAATCCATCTTGGTTGACTTAGCACAAACTTCGACCCATCCCCACGGCTCCTCCTGAGCTAAGGTAATTCCTTTATAACTTACAGGAGCAGAAACTATGACTTATGAATACACGGCCACTCTTATAAGTCTCTTGTAGGAGAAGCTTGTTTTATGAGCTGGGCCGCAGCATGAGGAAGTCATATCAGCGAGAAGAGTCGCTCATGTCAAAATGAGTATTAAAACTTGCTGTCTGAGGGGAATAGCTAACACAGGTCTTTGCTCCTCATGGAAAAAGCACCAATATGCGGCGCAGGTGTTCTTCTTATTAATCTGTGTCATTACTGAGAGTATAAAACTTCATTCGAAGTACGTTAAACACTGACCGGCCAAAATAATAAAAAGTTGTTGTTTGGATTTAAATAGGCAAATACTTAAGAGTCTATTGCTGGATCATTGTTTCTGAGATTATTATGTTTCTAGCATGTTATATGTTTGATGTCAGTTTTTCTAACCCTAATTGATCAAGAGGCGCCTAAATGTTTGGTCAAGATCTTGTATTGACGATGCAAGAGTCCAGCACTCTGTAAAGTCTCCTCCAGCACATCCCAAAGACTTTCAATGACAACTAGAAAACTCTTGAGAGAAAATGATTCTTCATGCTCCTCCCAACCATTATCTCACAGGTTGAGCCTGATTAATCCTCACTTTGTCATCCTGGAATATGGCCATGATTTGACTTCCTACATAGTTTTTTAAGAAATGAAAAGCTACACACTCCATCAGTTAGGGTTAGAAGAACTGTTGCCACATATACAATGCTAGAAACATAATAATCACTGCAATTATGACCAAATCATAGACTCTTAATTAGTTGCCAAATTAAATCAAAACAGCGACTTTTTTTGTGGGCCAAGCAGTACATGTATATATGCATGCAAACAGGACTAATAAAACTGGATAAATTCTGAAATTGATTAACAAAAAAAACACACCAAGCATATTTAAAATGGATTTAAAAAAAACACACACAAAAAAAAAAAACAGATGTATGGTGCTATCTAATATTGAAAAGCTGGATTTAAACAGTAGTGAGTGGTCCCAGTTCCCCTGGAAGAGAAACAGAATTGGACACTGCCATCTTGTGCTCACTTTGTGGAACAGCAACCATATATATACACATACTCACTGTATAGAGAGAGAGCCTGAATTGATACTAAGAAAATACAAAACATTTAACCAAATTACAATTTAATGTAAAATATTCTGGATTATGTTAAAAAGGAGAGTAAAGATGTAAAAGATTACAACATTGAATACACTGAAATGTTTTCTACAATAAAGGAAACAAAACAAGCAAAGGGAAATCCATTGAGATAAATCAAAAATATTTACAAAAATATCCTTCATTTCAAATGAAGCTGACATACAATACATTTTTTAACATTTAACAGCCAAATAAAATTAAACTGAAATGTGAAACCATGAATATAGTTGAAGAAAATATTTTTTTTTTCATGAGAATTCTTTCATTATTTAAATTTTTAGAAAAATAGTCTAAAAAATGTTTATGCAGTAGTTTCACTGACTACAGCAGTAATTCCTTCTTGGAAATCGAGACCAAGCAACACTGGGAAATGTACAGTGCAAAGATGTCAACACACTTCACTGCAGTGTAATCTAAACCATCATTCATTGCCTTTTCTGTCACTGGAGTGCATGTTCTTGGAATTTTAAACCTCATTGCTACAAAACAATCAAAGGTACTACTGTAGATAAAACAGTACTAGGTGAGGTGATTTGGAAAATGCATGAAAGGCACAAAGCAACGCGGGAAAACCCCACACAGTCCGGATAAACCGCAGACTGCTTCTCTGCAGTGCTTTTCCCTTCCCCGTTTATTCAGTCAATTCATTTTCTCCAGGAGTCATCATCGGCAATGCTGATCAATACCTCATGATGTGGTTTATATGGCCCTGCCAGAGACAGAGAGCAACATTGATGTGACACAGGTCAGCTTCACTCAACACCCAATGCATTATATGTATAATGTTCATTAACCCTACGCAAATTGATATTCATATATGCTGACTGTTCCCGTGTCGTAGTGGTTAGATCAGCTGGTAGGTACTCTGGCCTGGGGGAAAACCATTCAAAATGTGCATTTCTCTCTTGTCATGAATAAATATTGATTTGCAGGAAGTACAAAATTTCCAACGGCAATCATATTGCTTGTATCAACGCCGTCCGGTGAAAGTGCTGTAGGTAAACTGAGTGTGCGCATGAAAAAAAACTGCACAAGAAATTGATGAATGTGTCATTTTATAAAAAAGTGGCATGTTATCCACACATTCTTTCCCTTGTCAAACCCTTAGGTGGCATAAAAGAAGAGGGAAATATTATTTGCAACCCAGACAGGACAATATCAAATATTACTCACAGGTTCACCCGCCATACATCTGGGGCAATACTGTCCTGCACCACGTCCCGGGGCGGGTAACACCTGCTGACAAGCCCAAACACATTAGAGATTGAAATAAAGATTTGCAAATAGATATGCACCATTATTTAACATAAGATTAATAAGACTAATACGATGTTTTTGTTACTGGTACAAAACAATGTTACTTTAAATGTAAAACCTCACTTTATGGTAAACTTTAGCTCTTGTGTTCAATAAAAAAATATGAAATATTTGCTATATGTCTCTACAGTGCCATAAATCAGACCACCTAATAGACTGTGACCTTTAACCCCTACACTCCACATGCTCCATAAACACAAGAACATCAGATAAGAGCAATATACATGTTCATCACAACACTGTAAACAAGCGAGAGAGAGAGAGAGCGAGAGAGAGCGAGAGAGAGAGAGAGAGAGAGAGAGAGAGAGAGAGAGAGAGAGAGAGAGAGAGAGAGAGCGCGAGAGAGAGCGAGAGAGAGCGAGAGAGAGAGAGAGAGAGAGAGAACCCTAGTGCATTAAAAAATCACAATTTGGAACCAATCCTAAAGGATTTCTTTAGTTTTTTTTTTAAATCAAACTGGATATTGCATGATTTTTTTTGTTGGAATAATAGGCTATATAAGTTTATTTGAATTCCTTGATAAATAAATATAACAGGCATTTTACCCCATTGGGAACTATGCATCAAAAATACCTAGTTGTTATTTTATGTGCATTTTGAATCCTATATTTAAAAAATCCCATTAGGATCTGTCAGAGTTGCTTCCAAATTACGGTATAAATTCCAATAGGATTTTCGACTAGGCAGAGAACAGGCATGTGTGAGAACATATACCATGCCGGGGACGTTGGCGTTGTGTCCATTTTGAGGGCTGTGATTTGGGGCATCCCATGTGTCCATTGGAGTGTCCACCACCACCACACCATATTCAACATGCTCGCTGCCTCCTAATCCATTACACAGCCTTTTCTGTGAAATTCAGAGAGATGCATTAAAACTATATTCAGCTCAATGTAACAAGATGACAATGAGAGCAAAAGCAGCGGTCATGCCATGGTGCACACGGTTTCTATAAATCATAACAGCTATTTTCAGTGATGATCAGAGCTGGGTGTTTATGTACTAATAATAACTCATAACTCTTTTTGTAAAGGGCAACAGTCTGTGCAAATGGCACATAAGGTCAAACAAATGCTTTCCAAAGCAGACACATACGTGTTACAGGCATATTTAACGTTTAAAGCGTGAATTAAGGGTTAGTATATATTTAGTCAAATATTTAGTAAATAAGTGCATTTACCGCCTGTTTGTGCAACTGTTCATACTCTCCACCATGTCTTCTCTTATTCTGCATGGTACTTATGCAATCCATTGTTTATTTTACAATACTTAAGCTCGCAGAGTTTAAATTCAAAACACTTGCTGAATTAATAGAATCCGCTCAGAACTCCCAAATGAATCAATATGCAAAATCAAAAACCCATTGTATTCACCAGCCAAAGCCGGGTACTTTTAACCATCGCACATCGAGGCTGTTGTACAAGTATTATAAAATAAATAATAATCACTAACAGCAATTCTAAAAATACCGGTTTTGAAAATAAAAACAATGCTGTAGTTCCCCAGTGTGAGTCTTCACGTCCTGCTTTTATTCCGAATTATAGTTCCTGTATCGTTCAATACGAGTGACATACAGTGTGGGTCAACCAATCAATGAACAGTACGGGTAAACAGAGGCGGGGCTACGTCAAACAGAGCATTATTATTTGACGAGAGAGTATTGAGCGCGAATGAGTCGGCCAATGTAATTTAAAGGAATAGTTCACCTCACCCTTGTACTTTTCACACTTAAATTTGTTAACCTAGGGTCATTCTTAGTTTTGCTGCTTATCTTGTTGCGTATTTCACACTGGTCATACTCAGGATTTCCCAATGTACGAATGAAAACATTGTTCATTCTTCTTAAATCAAAGTGAATTAGTAAACTTTCCAGTTACAAAATGACACAAAATGCTCATAAAAGTATTGTATGATTAATGTGATATATTCTTCTTATAAGTCTTATAAGTCTTCTAAATAATAAGATATATTTGTGTGGTAATATGTATAACTTACAAATATTAATACAAATATTCAAGTGAAAGATTCAGTACTGATTCAATTTATTATCAGGTTGTTTCCACATACTATGCAATTTCACCTCTGAAAGAAAGTGTAAGAAAGGTGACTTAACTTAATACGTTACATATATCAAAAAAGCGTATATGTTAAACTAATATATTATTTTTAACTCAATATGTACATACAACTTTGTGTGGTTCGATGTTAGGGGTATCGTTTATCGGTTAGTAAAGTCTTGCGTCACTACAGTGAGTGTCCTGATGGAGAGTTCGGTGATCGCTTAATAACGTCTGGCAGCATGGCGAACCTCACGGACGCGACATCACTGAAGCAGTTTGGGGAATTATTAAAAAATAACAGCAAGTAAGTGAAGTATTTACAAATTTTCAAGTTTGTCGTTACATATAATCCAATTCGCACTCTCTTCATCTAATTTGACACATATACACGGGCAGAGAACGGTTATAGAGGCCTTTTTGAACGAACAGAATTAAATAACAGATGGCCTGTTCAGATAAACAAATACATATCATCTGTATCCATATGAATGGATTTTTATGATCGAGATAGATTAGGATAACCGATTAATTGCTTTTATATAGCAATATATTGTGTCAGCTGTCCTTTATATTTTTCTGTTTGGTTTTTGGGAGCATTTGAGAAATTCATGCTGTTCATTTACAGTCAGTCTAGTATTATTATTATTAGAAGTAGTAGTAGTAGTAGAAGTGGTGGTAGTATGCATATTATAGTCTCATAATCAGAACTCTAGGCCGAGTTTGACATATTTGTTTGACAGTATTTGACGTACTAATGCAAATGACTATTTTGTACTTGTCAATGTCAGGTCCTGTCATTCCAAATTTATATGCCACAACTAATTATTAAATGGGTATTTGACATATTTCCAGCGAATTTTACTTAATAATAATAATAATAATAATAATCACTGTTCAAACCTTTTAAGTGTTTATACATGAACTACCACCATTGTGCGAACCACTTAAAGCTACAACATGTAATTTGTATTAACCTCTTAAAGGGTTAGTTCACCCAAAAATGAAAATTAAGTCATTAATTACTCACCCCCATGCTGTACCAACCCCGTAAGACCTTCGTTCATCTTCGGAACACAAATGAAGATATTTTTGATTAAATCTGAGAGGTGGATCACTGCTACATAGGCTGCCAGAGGGAATGAAACTTGACGGCCCAGAAAGTCATTAAAGAACATGTTTAAATAATCCATGTGCCTACAGTGGCTCAACTATAAGTTTATCAAGCGACGAGACTACTTTTTTCCCGAAAAAAAAAAACATAATAACGACTTTATTCGACTATTCCTTTTCATTCCTTGTGGGCCTGAGACGAGAGTTCAAGAGATTTCCACGACGCATGCGCGAGAACTGAACAAGAAGTATTAGAAGAAGAACGTCCTCTTCTCAGTTCTCGCGCATGCGTCGTGGAAATCTCTTGAACTCTCGTCTCAGGCCCACAAGGAATGAAAAGGAATAGTCGAATAAAGTCGTTATTATGTTTTTTTTTTCGGGAAAAAAGTAGTCTCGTCGCTTGATAAACTTATAGTTGAGCCACTGTAGGCACATGGAATATTTAAACATGTTCTTTAATGACTTTCTGGGCCGTCAAGTTTCATTCCCTCTGGCAGCCTATGTAGCAGTGATCCACCTCTCAGATTTAATCAAAAATATCTTCATTTGTGTTCCGAAGATGAACGAAGGTCTTACGGGGTTGGTACAGCATGGGGGTGAGTAATTAATGACTTAATTTTCATTTTTGGGTGAACTAACCCTTTAAATAGGGAATGTGGAGGTACGTCACGCCGTGTTGCTTTATGGGACGTGGGCGCCATCTTTACAGGCACGATCTCTGTTTACCTTTGGTATAATAGTGGTTGTTTGGCTAAAACGAGGTCAAATTGAAGAAGAACGGAAGAAATGGAGATGTTTAAGGAAAAAGAGAAGGGACCCTACCGGGATAAACTAAATGCCACTGCCAAAAAATGTTATTTGGACAAACTATCCGCGATAAAGAACGTTGATACATCTGATATAGTTTTGGTGTTTGTAGCCTATGCTAAGTTGATTACTATTGTGCATAAAGTTCAAGCTATTTTACCTGAGAAGCAGCTCTCATAATTAATGTTAGCTTGCTATTTTCAGCATATTATGTTAAGTTTTCATAGGTTGTGCAAGAAAAAAATTGTACATTACTTTATAATGCCACAAGATGGGGTAATTTGTTAAATACAACTGTGCCTTATTGTCATAATTGAATGTTGACACATGTAAAAATTAGGGTATTTGGTAGTTTATTTTAAAATAGTTTGATGTATCTTTACCCATCCCATTTATGTGTACTTAAAGGGTCTTTGTGGATGCAATCAGTACAGAAACAGAGAAGTCACTTAATGTATTTATTAAGCAGTTATATAAAAACATGATTCACAAACATTTTAAAAAAGGCAATGAAAAAGATGTACAGAATATCAAAGCAAATTGTTAATTGAAAACATAATAAATATAGTTTGATTCATGCAATGTGGCCTGGCTTTATCATCTGCTAACATGAACCACAAATTCATCATCATTCATCAACTATCCTCCTAACTGTTAGTCATCGAGGAAAATACAATACACAACCTCTTGCTTTGTACAACTTTTAACAAACGTAGTATGCAGTGGAGGACAGTCTAAGTAAAGTTTTTCCTCATGATTGCGGAAACCCACGCGATCCGGCATCTTCTCGTCAGCTCCTCGACCTGCTTCCCTTGTTGTTTTTTCCAAGAAAGAAAGCTGAAAAAACGTATTCCGTTGTTCAGTTTCCTTCCTGAACGATCGTGTGACCAGCTATGGCAGTTGAACTGAACAACCATATCGACGTTTATTAAAATCCCGACAGAAAATCCAAACGCAGCCTCCAACACATGCATTCAAATACAGCGGTATAGGGCGCGATCCTGTAAATATGGCGGCGGACCCATAATGCAACACGGCGTGACGTCATCTCCACATTCCCTATAACAAAGGCGTAGGTTGATGACGCAGTGATAAGCGGAATCATGGAACTTGTCATCATGCCGATGGATCTAATAATGTTTATGGATGAGTGAAAACATCTGTGGCATGAACCAGGTCGCGATTACTAATAAGAGACAAATATCAGCGCAACAGGTGAGTCCCGCGGATATAAAGGAATGAGGACATTTAATTCTACGGAACTACCCGCAAGTGCTGAATTACTACATACACAGGTCAGTTTATTTAATGAATTAAACTTGAGGGAACGCAGCGCTGTTTCACTTGGTCTACACTATCACACTAAACAGCATTTGAGTGTGTTGAAAGTTATAGGCCTAATGTTATTCAATGTGTTAGTTTGTCTGTATGAGACTAGCAGTAAGCTAGATCAACATTAGAATAACATACTGATCATATTCTAACATTTCATCATGTTGAGCTATATAACATTAATTAGTTTTATGTACATTTGCTCACCTGTCTAAAAGTACATGCACGAGCGGCGTCTCTGTCAAGTTGAAGTTAGTCGCGAACGTGGAGCTCTCGGCATCTCGAAAACGCCACGCTGATATTGATCCTCATTTTAGTTCTCCTTTTGTCCCAAAGTCTGCTTGTCATGGTCCATAATGTTTGAACGAAAGAACAACAGTGTGAGCCGTTAAATCCCGCTAGACGTAACGCATTTGTCCACGTCTGTTGCCATGGTTACTATGGCAGTACAAGCGGAAAGCAGGGATAACGTGGATATTTTGTATTACTTAATACGCATTATTTAAAATTGTGATATATTTTCCGAATTTACAAATTCTTGGAAACATTTAGGATACTGTAAGCACTCAATTAAAAGGAATGTATAACACTGCCAGTGTGCAAGTGGGTTTTGAATATTTTGATTGTACCTTTAAAACCAAAAAATGTTTCTAAAAAGAAATTTAAAATGTTAGCTAAAAGACAAATAAGAAGAAGTATTTATGTTTTATTTTCTCCACATTACAGTATAAAATGCACATTTAAATGAAACTAGTGATTCAGTTCTACATGGATTTGCTTTAAAAGTGTATTTCCCTGATACAGTCCTTTAGATCTCAAAGTCTGTGATCCAGGTTTCTTGAAAGCTCATTTTTGTTTCTACCTTTCAGGTCCCTCACGGTTGTCCATTTCTACGCGCCATGGGCTCCGCAGTGTTCACAGATGAACGATGTGATGGCAGAATTAGCCAAAGACCACAAACACACCATGTTTGTGAAGGTAAAGGGGACCATTGACTCTTACAACAATGTAGTACAATAGCTGCTATTGTCTGGCAATATTTTTGTTGATAATTTTCATGATTGATTTGTGCAAACTATTGTTATACGGCAATATTGAAGTGCATTATTTGTATCTTTGGTGGAATTTGTTAAAAAGAAAGCTTGTTTGCAGACAAGTTTCCCAAAGAGTCCAACAGGCTCAAACTCACACCAGTAACTGCCAGAAATGTACATGTCTGGCTGCTGTAAGCAACAGAACCATGTTCTGAATATGCCGTTTTGTTATAATGCATTTTGTTTCTCATTGCAAAGTTATTCTTTTTTGCTTGCTATTTGGCCAGAAAGGCAAATTGATGTCAGCTTTGAATGAAATTATAATGTAAACATTTTATTTTAATTTCAAACCAAAAATGCTCATATAATAACATTCAAGGTCTATTTTTTTAAATGGGTACACCTATGACTTAGTACTTGCATAAATTATAATAATTAGATCTAAAGTATTTCCATTGGATCTTTAAGTCACCATGAAATCAAAAAGTATAGTTCTTTTTTTGTGTGTGTGGAATATCGCTGTGTTTATTATAAAGGATTTATCCATGCCCATCATTTTTTTTAATTCATGTGCACTTGTAATCTTTAATTAAAATTTATTTTTGCAGCAATTAGCAAACGATAACGATCCAATATATTCCTGATGGGCAAATTCAAGTCCCAACCTACGTTTTTCTCATCCTAGAAGCCGAGAATTCTTTTTAAATTTAGTTAATAAATTAAATGCTTTCTCTAATCTCAGTCTCCAGTTATTTTTAAAAAAAAAATTTCAGCACTGTTGCACAGTCAAAATGTTGCTCTTTTTGTTTAAGCATCTAAACCAGCCCACCAGTAATGGCTCAACCATTGGCTGAGTTTTGTGGTAGAACTCTCTGTTTGTCTGACCAACCACAGATGGCAGTGAGTGTTTGAGATACCTGTTTGGAAATGGCCATTATTCCTGCAAATTTTCCTGTGTGCTGTCCTCCCTCTGCTCCGGTTCCCAGCGGAGCGCATTGAAATGCCTCAGGCTGTGAATGACCTTACCCTCCTCATGGCTCTTAAACCAGCAGAGAGAATTTTTACCTTCTGTCAAGGGTTAATACTGTCTTTCATCACCCAGACAACGGAGCAGAAGAGTTCTTCAAGCAACAACTCTATATAAATTAATTATGTTTGATTCCTTAAAATAGCATGGAATATGATAATTTGTCTTTGCTTAATAATTTAGTACTTTTAAGAAATTAACAATTTATGTGTCTACAAAACTAATTTCAACCATTTACCCATAAGCCTTTAGATCATAATGTTTTTAAGATCACCAGAAACGTAAAATCAACATAAACTGTGTCCAAATTTTGACTGCCAGTATAGGCTGTCATCATTACATGTAAGAGCTGAAGCAGTTGAGTTTAGATAGTTCTCAATTCCATGTAAAAAAAAAAAAATCTTCTTGTAAACTTTCAGTGTGTGTGTTATGTTTGACATGTTGATGTGTGTGATGTTTTATTAATGTGAATTATAAAGAATCATTAGTACAGTAGTTTTCTATCTCTCTTTAGCTGGAGGCAGAGGCAATCCCGGAGGTTTCTGAGAAGTATGAGATCACTTCAGTTCCCACCTTCCTCTTCTTCAAGGTAAAACTCAAACATTTGACGTCAACTGGGCTCATATTGACCTAAAATTATGATTATGTGAGTAGGAGGATAATTAAGCCACGAATGAAAAACATACTTTTTACGTACTATATACATATGATTTAAAGATGCAATAGGGAGTTTTGAGAAAATGTTGACTTAGCCTGAAAATTTGAACAAGCACAACTTACAGGCCCAACCCCCTTGCTCTCTGCTGCTCACAGCCCTCCCTCCACAGCTCCACAGCTTAAAAAACTTAAAGTTTTATAAGCACAAATGCGTGCCTTGCTCTGTTCTGTGATGCACGTTCGTGATCCTGTTTGAACTCGTTCATCAAAATTAACAAATCTTTTTTCGAGTCATTTCGTTCGTTGAAACAACGAAATGACTTGAAAAAAGATTTGTTCATTTGGATGAAGGAGTTTTAACAGGAGAGTCACGAACGCGGTAAGCGCTCGTGCTGTGCAAGAGAGGGGTGATCAGCGCGTACACGAGCGTGATTGACACTGCTAAGACATTCCTCCTGGCTCTGATTGGTTGTTTCTGACCGGGAGCGGTGTATTTCTGCAAATGGCAATAGGACCACAGGGAGGAGCCAGAGGAGCTTGATATTTTTCACAGATTATCTGTCTCATATTCTACTGTCAGGACATAATGACAGTTTTAACAAATATTTGTTTACAAAAGTTACCTACTGGAGCTTTAAATAAGTATATATATATATGTATGTATAAACAAAAAAAAAACAATTGTGTCTCAGAATATCTCTTCTCGTGTCTTTGAAAATGCCCAGATTTTTAATTAATCTAGCTGACGATCATTTTAGGTGGCGTTTAGTCAACTGATGACTACAGCACAAGGAAAAGATACATAACGGGAAACAAATTAGTTTTACTATTTCAAAACAATTTGTGCAAGTGGTCCATTTGTTTTCTTTACAATAAAGTGCACTGATGAACCATGCTGAATAAATATAAGACCAGCAAAATGTATTTAGAAAAGAAAATTGAGTCTTAATTTCAGAATATATTTAATTTCTGTATAGCATGAAGTCCACTAATACACTGTGTTCTTTATGTTTCATAAAGCACGCTGATTTGTGCCAGATTTTGTCTAGGTTTTTCTGTACACACAGCTTTCATTTATGTTAGGTGTGCTGCGATAGCGTTTTGTGTTTATTTAGCAGAGGGAGGCGAGGTTAGAAAAACGGAGTCTGTTGGGAAGGTTGAGTTTAACGATCAAGTAATGTGAGCTGCAAAATCTCCTTGTGTTAGAATCAAGCAACTGAGAAATAATCGGAGGTTAAACAAACACACAGCTTGGCAAGACTTTCCCTCTCTTGGCGTAACATGTCAAAGAACCAGGAGAGCCTGCGGCCTGTTTTCTCTCTCTCTCTCTCTCTCTCTCTCTCTCTCTCTCTCTCTCTCTCTCTCTCTCTCTCTCTCTCTCTCTCTCTCTCTCTCTCTCTCTCTCTCTCTCTCTCTCTCTCTCTCTCTCTCTCTCTCTCTCTCTCTCTCTCTCTCTCTCTCTTTTTTCTCTCACATCTGTGATTTGGTTATTGCATCCTTACTCGCTCGCTCTCTCTGCTCCACTGGCTCTCTCTCTCTCTCTCTCTCTCTCTCTCTCTCTCTCTCTCTCTCTCTCTCTCTCTCTCTCTCTCTCTCTCTCTCTCTCTCTCTCTCTCTCTCTGTGCAAACAATCTAAACAAACTGGCAAGCATCCTAAAAAATTAATGCTGTTTTTTTTCCTCCCTCTCAATCTATCACTACTCACTCTTGAGTGTTTTTTATTTATTTATTTGTTTGTTTACCGTCAACCCTCAGGGCGGTGAGAAGATTGACAGGTTGGATGGTGCGCATGCCCCTGAGCTGACCAATAAGGTGCAGCGGCTGGGGTCCAGTGGGGGCGGGGCTGCAGGGGTGGGGGAGGTCCCTAAAGAGGATCTCAACGAGAGACTGAAGAGGCTGATCAACGCCGCACCCTGCATGCTCTTCATGAAGGGATCGCCCCAGGAGCCTCGCTGTGGTAAACACACTCGCATACACACACTCGCATAAATTAACATGGGGTCAGGGGGTTAGTTAGAGCAACCGCTGGTGGTGGAGTGAAAGGGACAGACTTGTTTAGAGTGCAAAGGACACATGTCTGGTTGTGCCACTATATCCCAGCTATGCCTTTTCCACCAAAAGAGTGGTGAGACTGGTGTCCAGTCTGGCTCGGTTTGGCCTAAAGTTTTCACTGATTAAAAATATGGATGTGCACGAATTATTCAATATTTTGCTTTGCTGGCTGTAAATGCAGTGAATCAATGATAACGTTTCCAAACATTGCCGAGTGAAACTCGATATTGAGTTATTATAATATCACAACCACAATCAGAAATCACATAAAATCCAAAAACCGAACCATCATTATTGACCAGCCGAATAAGGAAAGACAGCTGTCTATCACTGCGTTCACTACAGGTGAGCACAGCTGTACCCACGAGCAGGTCGAGAAGATAACTTATCTGATCTCGAGACATTCTTCCTTTTAGTTTCGTCGAGGGACATGGGTTTAAGAACAGAAAACACAAAGCAAGCGCTGTAAGAAACTTAGCTTAGCACACTGTTATCTTTGTGTCTTATTGTTATCAGACTGAGGAGCCAACTTTCACCCGAGCATTTGGATAATCTTGTTTTTCTCAACATTAACATGTGAAACAATATAAACGATTACCATATACCGACTCAAGTGTTTGTACATTCTAAATCTTCAATCTTTAATAGTGTTTTTTTTTTTTTTTTCGTTCTGCTTGAGCTTAAATGTTTTCATTTTGTTCACACACATTGTCTGGAAGAAAACCTCAAGATATATTGAAAGCTTGTTGTGTATATCGCCTAAACATAAGCTTGTTTAGAAATGGTGACCAAAAACGTAATGATATAAAAAAAAGAATGTCTTTCTCGTTAAAGTTTATTCAAATGAACATAATTGCATATTAATTTTTTGTATGAGCCCACATATTCAAATCCCTAATTTAAAACCAGCCTGTTTAAAGGTGCTCTAAGCGACGTCACTTCTTGTTGACGTTTAAAGTATTGTCAAACAAAACGAAGGCTAGCTAGACCCTCCCTCCTCCGCATCCGCGCACTAACCCCCCAAACCCTTCTTATCGGTTATTATGTTTCGTGGTGCGGGTTAGCCCAGTTTGTTTTTGTTGCCGTTTGTGGAGCCTGGGGTATCTGCAGAGACCGTGTTTTTTTTACAGTGTGTTCAGGGGACAGGCAGCTAGCGGATAGTGAGGAGATGTTTGTTGCATGTGACAAAAAATGTTTTGGCCTAAAAAACGCGTGAGATCGCTTTGAGCACCTGTAACCTGTTGATCTTAATATCTCCCAATACAATCAATGAAGTGACAGGATACATTCTAGTTTGGTTTTTGTCACGTTGCACAGCTACTTCCACGGTTTATATGTTTTGCGTTGTGCGTGTGACAGGGATTCCCAATTTTTTTGACCTAAAATGTTTAGTTGTAGTCCCCCCTGAGATTTGAAATTAATATTTCAACAACCCATTCACATGTTCACTGTTCTCTGATGTCGGTTATGCCATGACATGCAGTTAAACAAATAAAATATTTCTCAAATATTACATTGATGTATTTTATTCAAAGCAACTTGCATTGCATTCAAGGTGCACACCTTCTCAGTATTCATGCATTCCCTGGGAATTGAACCCATGATCTTGGCATTGCTAACGCTATGCTCTACTGTTTGAGCTACATTTTCACAATTTTATTATTAGCTTTCCATTAACTAACAAATATTTTTTTTAACAATCTGTTGACAAGGATGCTGGTAGATTTTGAAGCTGACACAAGGATGAACAACCAACAATGTTAATCAACAATAGGCCGATAAGCAGTCACTCCAAATAAGGAACTTGTTCTGCTTTTTTTACATCCAAGTTAAATCTTCACAGTGACAGCTTAATAACTTAATAGTATGTTAGTCTTCAGTTTGTGTTTAACTTCAGGCTGTCAGTGTGATCTTGCTGATTTCTGTTTGATTTGCTGATTTTCTGGCTTGCTTTTTCCTTCCTACTAACACTTCCTCCACTTGTCAAAGATGTGTGGTTCCGCATTGGAAAATATCCTCATATTAATTTCACCCATTCAAAACAAAGTACTTTTGATAGTTCAAAGAGCATATTTCGTCATGGACTGAGGCGCAGTTTACCGTTTGACGTTTTGGCTGTGTAAAGAGGAAGGTCTGGGGGAAGGCTGGCGTTTGCCATCCTGAGATCAAAATAAAAACCATATTGAAAAGTAATCTCAAACGTGATGTTGGGCTTTTAACAACTGCCAGCTCCTCCAGCTCTGCTTTATTAATAGAAGATCCTCGGAGTTTACGCTGCTTCGTCTCTGAGCCCGAAACCTGTTGCTCGGTGCCGTTGATGTTATTTGAAGCCATGCTAGGTGTCAGTGGGTCGGCCCGGCTCGGAGATATTATAATGTTGGAAATTATTGATGTTCTCATTCGCTTGGCTGATATCCAAATCAAGAAATAATGCACAGAGAGCAAGCCATGCCTGTCGGTGGCGTGCATTGGGTTCTAAACGTAAACGCGCTCTTTCGTTCCAACACGAGCGTCGAGCCAAATGAACAAGTGTTCGGCTAACGCTAACTTTAAAGCAGTTATGCATGTCGAATTAAAAGGTTAAGGGTCCGTATAGCAATTCAGATCTCTTAGCCTTTCTCGAACTGAGTGGGCTGTCCTTCAAAAGAGGAACGAGGCAGTAACATCGCCCCTCTCCTGGAGCAGAGTGGGCCAAAGCGAGCGGTCTTCGTCCCCTGTAGGTGCAGCCAGAGAGGGGTAAAGGACTCGGCAATCAATGCAGCATGTCTGGTGGAGTTCGCCCGGAGCCAGAGAAAGCAGCTGCCCGCCTGTTTGCCCGCTCTGATAGAGTCGAGCTAATATACCAGCAAATGCATAAGCACAAGTGAGACGCCTGAAGCTGTTTTATAATGAATTCCCTCATGAGCCACACAAGATGAAAATGGGTGTTTTACTGCAGGGGCTACACAGACTCTACACATCACCTTGCACATCTCGCTTTCTCTCTCTCTCTCTCTTTCTCTCGCTCTCTCCTCCTCTCGGTGTGCTGTTTCTCTTGCATCTTGTTCTCTTTGTCTCCTCCCATCTAATATCTCTCTCTCTCTCTCTCTCTCTCTCTCTCTCTCTCTCTCTCTCTCTCTCTCTCTCATCATCTCTTATTTTTGGCTTGTAGTCATCTCATGAACGGAACTTCTATTTAAAATTCAGAAATCATCAAATTTTATTCTGCGCAGTTCCAGCTTTCAGTCGTGTTGCCCAATATTGCATAGTATCTAAAAATGAGTAATTATGATTTCACTAAAAATTTAACTCACTGTGGCCTTTTTTTAATTTATTTTTTACATTTTCAATAACAGATGACCGTTTTATTACAATTATAGTTAACTAAAATCCTAAAAAAAAAACATTTTTGTTATTTGAAATAAACTGACTGAATTAAAAAAATATATATAATAAAAACAATTATTTCAGCTTATTGGCAAGGAAACATTTCTCGTTTTCATTTAGTTTAACTTGATGTGCTAAAATAACTAAGAATGAAATAAAACTTAATAAAAACTGTATAGACATTAAAAACAAACAAATACAATTGACAAAAAGCAATAATAAATCTAAAACTTAAAAAAATATATAAATAACTATCATATAAAAGATTTATTTGAATAAACAAATGTATTTACTTTATAAATGTGTCTTTTTTTATTAAAGCAAACATGTTTCTTGAAAACTTTAAAATAGTGATTTTAATAAAATGTTTTATGTACAATAAATTATTTCAATTTTGCAGTGACAAATCATTGTGACATTAAAAATATAATATGAACTGCTATAATAATATTTTGTTTTACCTTCTGTCTTTTTTTTTGTTTTTTGCAGGCTTTAGTCGTCAGATTATTCAAATTTTGAAGGACCACGATGTACAGTACAGCAGTTTTGACATCCTCTCGGACGAAGAGGTCAGACAGGGACTCAAGGTCTTCTCCAACTGGCCCACTTATCCACAAGTCTACGTCAAGGGAGATCTCATCGGGGGACTGGACATCATGAAGGTGCGATATGATAACAGTCATATAACAATAACAATATGATTGCGTTCAATGAAAATAAGAGCATAGCAGTGTTTTTTAGGGTGTGTTCACATTTGTAGTCCGATTTGCTTGGTTTGTTTGGTCCGTACCCCTAAACAAAAAAAACTTTAGTCTTGGTCCACTTAGCGTTCACATTGGCATTTTAACACAGAACCTAAATGCAAATGGATATTCTCACAACCTGATTGGTTGGTTTTTATTAAAGAGACAATGTGTAGTTTTTTAGGTATTTTACTATCTAAAATCAATATTTTTATTCTTAAATGTGTCCTCAATGGTGTACAAATACCACTGCCAATTATCTGACTTATCCTCGTAAACGAAGAATTTATTATCTTTATATACATGTGACGGGTAGGTCCACGGAGGCTTCCATGTCGTTCCGCCATCTCGAAAAACTATATTAGCAGAGAGGGACAAAAAGTACTAGGCCAATGCTTTTCCACAACGCGTTTTCGTTCAGAAGCAGCGTCACGTAACAGAAAGCAGCAGAAACGGAGGAGCAGAGCAGTGTGAGGTGCTTGTCACTGCCCCGGCAAGTTTAAAAGGCTGCATTGCACTGTTATTATTCACACTGTAACATTCGTTTGTTCGTTGTGTCAAGTTGCAGTTTGTTTGAAATAACAAACCTGTTCACCCAAAGGAAAACTCGACAAAGTGCTATTAGAAGACATCCTGTCTTAGCTTTTTGGTACATAACAGCTACCGTAGATGCAAGACGCATTTGAAAAAGCGAGGCGCTGGAGAGCACAATTCGTTTGAATGCAAAATACAATTTCACCGCTAGATGGAAGAAATCCTACACTATGTCCCTTTAAGTGTATTTCACGACAGAACTTACTGGACATCCAAAACAATGCTGTGTTTTGGGCTAAATGTCTCGTTGTATGTGCGTAGCCTACTAATGATGGCATTTTGACCAGCCTAGGAGTCATGAAGAGCTTATAAAGTGTGTAAAAGAGTCAAAACAGTGTCAGGAATCCCTCCGTCTCACACACACATTCTCATTCTCACATCTGCTGCGACGAGACGCGGTTCTTATGCCTGTACTGAACTGTGATGGGCAACATCACGACTATGATGAGAAAAAACAGCTATGCTTGAGCATTCTGTTCTTTTTAGGGTTGCATCTTGTGACATCATGTCCTGTTTTTTGTTTCGTTAACACGTCTTTGGTTCGTGTTCATATTTCAGTCGAACCACACCAGAGTTCGTTTAGAAGTGGACCAAGACTCGGTCCGCTTGTTTGGTGCGCACCAGGGTTCAGATGGCAGCGTGCAACGTCACACACGCACTAACAGATCAATCTCACTAGAGTTTATTTTTAATCAAACCAAACATGCCAAGTGTGAACACACCCTTGTGATTTTCCCATCACCAGTTACTTCATCGCTTGATGTTGTGCGTTTTATCCTGTGTGTATATTATGGTAAGTTTGCATTTCAGGACTTTTGACAGGGTGTGTGTTCTCGGCTAGCTGTTAGTAGCTGTATGTTGCTTACATTCCCAGCGAGCTCATTCTGCTTAAAGCAAGCAGAGCGCCCCTGCTGAGAGAGCATGGCTAGAATCCTCTCTTCTCTCATGAGTCCTAGAGGCCCTTCCTCATTAAGATAGTAAATTTACCTTTACAGAGAGGTAAAATATCTCAGCAGGGAGCTGTTAGAGCGTGGATGTGTGTGTCGAGTTGAAAGGGAGTTTGGATTCAAAGAAATTTTATATCCTCCACAGGAGCTGGTCGAGTCTGGTGAACTTGAGAATACTTTCCCCAAGACCGTCTCGCTGGAAAACAGGTAAAGACAGATACATGCACGCTCAATCGCCTGCTTCTGTATGACTGGACTTGATTAACCATTCTCTCTTCTGACAGGCTGAAATCTCTAATCAATAAATCACCCGTCATGCTCTTCATGAAGGGCAATAAAGAGGTGGGTGAACTTAACTTTTTTTTTTCTCGCAAATTTTTTCTCTATGAAACAGTTATTCAACCTCATGTCATTCCAAATCCATATATATATATATATATATATATATATATATATTTTTTTTTTTTTTTAACAGAACACTTTTCTCATACAACAACATGGTCATATTGACCACATCTGTCATGCTCCTTGGACAAAAAATAAAGCCATAAAATAAAATATATTTAAGTCTTAACCAGCTTTATGTGAAGAACAGACTTCCCAATTTAAGGAGTTGGTTCTCAGTTTAAGTAGATATACTCATTACTCAGTTGTTGGTCTATTAGCATTGGTTAGCATGGGTTAGCTAGCTGGTTGATGCCTTAACTACACCTTTAAGCTGCCTAAAAAACATATTTCTACATTGAAAGCCAATCGAATGTAAGGGTACATTTTGATGAACTGAACATTAATGCACCATTTATTTAGCAAACATCGTATTAAAAATGTGTTGTTATTATTATTATTATTATTATTACTATTCAGTGTTATTTTAGTTGTATTCATATAGTATTATTAATATTTTGGATTTGCTTTTTAATATTTTAATTTAGTAATTTTGTTATGTGCTTTTGTAATTTTTATTCGTATATTATTTTTTTAATTTTATTTTTGTTGTTGTTAGTGGTTGCAAAAATTCAAATAGTAGCCAAAGCAACATTTAAAAATGTTCATTTAGTTTGTTTTTCACCTGATTTATATTTTATTTAATTTCAGCTTTATTTCAATTAACAAAAATGTTTTTAATAGTTGATTGTGGTTAATGATAACATCGCTGTCATTATTATTATTATTATTAGAATATAAAAAAATGATAAACAAATATAAAAATTAATAAAATAGTAATCTACATTCTGCAATTTTTCATTTTTTTTGTTTTGTTAATATTATTATTATTATTAAAAATAATTTAAATTGAAATCAATTTTAAAATAATAAATAAACTATAGAATAATTGTATAACATTATTTTAGAACATTAATAAAGTAATATTGCTGCGAGAACATTCTCCTAAATTCCGTCCTTTGTTTTCCGATGATGTGGGTTTGGAATGACATAAAGGTGAGTAAGAGAAGGTTTTTGGGGTGATCTTTTCCTTTAGCGTACAGTAAGAGACTTGTGTAGGGGTAAAGAGGTTCTGGAAATCGATGTCAGGCGTCTCCAGCACTGATAGAGCTACTTCTCTTTCTTTAATGGAGGAGAAAGACCCCTCACCTCTCTCCTCATAACTGTATTGATCTTTTAACACTCACACATGAAAGACGTTCTTTGCAGTAGTTTAAAGTCTTTCCCCATGAGATCTCTCTTTCCTCTCGTCTGACTGGCTTCTCTCTCTGTCTCTCTTGTTCTGTTAACTCCTCTTTCTCCCCTAGTTATTGAGACGCTCTTCAGAATATCTTTTGTAGGTGGTTGTAGTTGTAAGTTTCTAAATGAAAGTTTGGTTCTGTGCTGGTTTGGGCCCAGAGGAGCCACTCGAGTCTTACGTACTCTGTGCTTTGTGCTTTTCCAGTAGTCTGCGTGTGTTTTGGTGAAGTTAAAACCTTGCTTCCTCTGATTGGCTTTCAAGCGCAGGGCATCACTTCACTGCAGCCTTTCATGATATGAAAAATGTTCTAGTGTTTTTACCCTCTTAACTCATGTCTTTGTGAATACTCAGACTGCCAAGTGTGGATTCAGCCGTCAGATACTTGAAATAATGAACAGCTCCGGGTGAGATACTTTTTTTTTTTTTTTTACTAGTCTACACATAGTTTAATTTAACAAAGCTCTTTTAGAGAATTTTCTTAACATTTATGAATTATTAAAAGCCTAAATGCATGTTATTAAACTATTTTTTTTATTAACATTTCAGTGTTGAATATAATACATTTGACATATTGGAAGATGAAGAGGTGAGAGTTCCTTCAGTTTGAAGTTTGTATTTCTATTTATGTTCTTGGAAAATGTTGTCTTGCAAAAGCAACTTCATGAAAGACTGTGTTCCAAAACCTAGTGAGCTCCCTGTATATTGAGAACTGACATTATGTTTAGAATATGAATTTGTTTACTGTAGAAATGTCCCTAAATGAATAGTTTTTTGTTTTGTTTTTTTTTACCAAAAAACATACTTTTGATTGTCTCCACAGGTTAGACAAGGACTCAAGACGTACTCCAACTGGCCGACATTCCCACAGCTGTATGTTAAAGGGGATCTCATCGGAGGACTGGACATAGTCAAGGTGAAGCGCATAACAGCAACAACAATACAAATAAATGTAGGATTAGGTACTAAAAATTGCAATGCATTTGTAATGAATGTAAATGATTATAGATTCAATAATATAATGTAATGAATGTAAATGATTATAGATTCAATAATATAAGTGTGAACTGCCATCTTAACCCTGGTGCGCACCAAACAAGCGGACCGAGAACGCCCTTAACAGAAGGATTGACATGTAAATAAACCAAAAACAGGAAATGATGTCACATGATGTGACCCTAAAAAGGACAGAATGCATATAAAATACTTGTTTTTTCTCGTAATGGCCGTGATGTTACCCATCACAGTTCGGTACAGGCACCAGAGCCGCGTCTCCTCGCAGAAGATCTTCATTTGTGTGTATTCGTCTTCTCAAATTAACCAAAAACAGGAAATTATGTCATTTCAACACAATGAGGCTGTGAAAGTGATCTAATGAGTAGATGAGTTTACCTGTTCGGCTGATGACATTTAATGTCCCCGACAACTTCTGTAGTCCCATTGTCACTTGATAGCAACCGCCTGTTACAAGACAAGTAAAAGCTTTAAAAAATCACAAGAGGGTATAACGGATGTGTTTTATATTTTAAAATAAAATGTGATAATGTCTTGAGTTGTTCACCACAGATCTTTTTTCAAGCGAAAACTTCAGGACGATGCTAACTGGTTTCCGGGTTTTGGCCTACACAAATACCTAATCTCTGCCCCACTCCATAGAACTGTTAAGAACATAAAAGTGATATGTACTGTGTGCTGCAGTGGATGTTTTCTCCACCAGAGGGCAGATAAAGCTTGCAATGAGCTCTACAGCCAATGCTATCTCTGAACCTAACAAAAACAAAAAAAACTTTTCAATTGTTGGTCAATGCATTAGATCCATTATCCACCAAAGTGATATTTATTTTAAATAAATGCAACACAAAATATAGCACAAATGCATTACATAAAAAAGTTAGTAAAAGTTGTTGAACTGTTAAAAATGTGTATTTGGTGACTTGTATTTGGATATTTTGTCATAAAATGTACACAAAAAATGTACTTTTTGGATCGTGACACTCCAGTGGAGAACCATTGCTAAAGGGGAAGGATACTATGCAAATTGAGACTTATTCTATTTTATTTTTACTGTATCATACTTCCAGATAAAAGGATGTAAAATGTGTTTATTTCATTATACAGGAGCTGAAAGAGAACGGTGAGCTAGTGTCTGTCTTGAAAGGAGAGAACTGAACTATTCCAGCACTGAAGAACATGTGTAACCTGCACATCTAACCTCAGGACTGGAGAACTCGGATTAGACTTATTCCATCCAAGTTTGAAACTTTGCTGTAGTAAATCCAATAAATCCCATTGTGTTCTAATCTGTTTTGGTTGCACTGACATATTTTAGACCTTGTGCACACCTGGTGTTATATCCGTCTCTGGTGATCTGATTACACGTGGGGTCAGTCGAGACAAATTAAAATGTACACCTGGTATTGACGTGTCTTAAATGTTAAATGTGTCTCCTGTGACAAAGTTAAGCCCAATCAAATGCTTTTTGAATGAGAAATGTCCCTTCCCTTGCAACCATTTTCAATAAAAATGGCATTGGGCATGATCCAAGTCCTAGACCTGTCTATGTATGGGAATTTTCTTTCAAATTTGCTAGTAATTTACTATTTAAACGCAATGAAAAAGTGTTAGTTCTTAGTCCTTTGTTGGGATGAGGCAGTGTGCATTTCCATTAATATAAATCCTGTTTTTCTTTAATGTCTCAGAGTCAATGATTTGGCATGTAAAACCATCTTGTGGGAATCTGTGCCCTAATTAAAGAGCTCAACTAACTGCTTTTCATTGCAGGTTGTTAGATTAGGCCAATTTTTCCGCCTTTATTTGAGTTTTATCCTGGATATGTGACCTCACTAATGAGGATGGGAATGATGGATGTACCACGATCACGTCTACTTGCTTTCAATTAATGTGATTCTTCAGCTTTTCAGACAGAGTGACTCTGCCAAGCTCTTGGGGACAGGAAGAACTCTCTTATTGTGATTAAAGATCCATAAATATTAATCAGCAGTCGTCGGTTGGTTGGGGGGGAAGTCGACCCACACCTCATCTGGCTTTGAGCCGAGAGTGTAGAGTGGCCATTATATTCCTCTTTCTTACACACACACACACACGCACCTGTGGTTCTGGGTAATTGCTGCACTCCCTTGATAACCTGATGGTTGTGCTGAGGAAACCTTTTAAACATTTCAACACATCTCCCCACAATAACTCGCTCAAATATTCATTGATGCATGAACTGAAACATATGGCAACCACTGTTCATAGTCCTGCATAATCACCGCAGGTACACACACTAGCACAGGCTCATCACACTCCCTTAAAGGGCAGGAACGCATTCCAGACAACACTATTGTAAGTATACACATTGTGAAGCTCAGTATAAATATAATGTGCACTACTACAAATACTTTAAATTTGATTTATTTTCAGTGGGTAATAAGGCATCAGTAATGACAGTAGTATTGGTCTCCAAAATGTGTCTTTTATATTCGCATTTATTACTGACATTTTGGCTTATTTAAATTATTTGAGAATTATTGGTCTGGTGGTTAAATTTTGATGGTTGAACTATAGCGGTATTACATATAGTCATTTCAAATGTTTTAAATTAAGTCAGACACTTCATAATTAGGGGAAAAAAGTGCTTTTTCTTGTCTATTCCGAAAATGAAGGTTATAAGAATATCTTCTTATGCATAGTTCAATGCAGGTCTACTATGATAGCATTTAAGATTAATTTAAACAAATAACAATTGCACTTAAACAAACAATAGTTTTTTTTCAAACAAAACTGTCAAACAAAAAGCTACTTTTTTACACAGTATTTTTAAGAATAACGTGCTTTTAGCAGTATATTAATTAAATTACCTTATTTGTTTACAAGCTGCACTCTTGCTTGCATTAAATACATTTGAATGTGAAAATGCATTGCCCTCTTTATTACCATAAAAAGCAAAAAAGTAGTTGAACAATTAACCGGTTTAACCCTGAACAAACAATGCAGCTTAGCCTTGTGGTTGTACAAACCATTGTCATTGTGTGATTCTCTAGCCTGCAATATATTTCCAAGCAGTACATTATTTTTACTTCAAGTGAAAATAAACTTTCAAGGTCCTGTTTGAGAAGACCATGCTGCTGGATTGCCAATGAATGGAGTTTCAGTATTTTAGTATAAAGGGCAATATGTTAGAGAGAACAATATTGAAATGTTTTCTTTTCTCCCCCATCAACACACAATACAACTTTTGGGTACAAATGTGCATTTTGAAGCTGAAATAGGTGGACATTTTTCAGAGTGATCTAAGTTCCATGTTACCTGCAATGTGTGTGCAATCTCATGCACTAATGACTCTCAAAACATTACAATGTATAACATTAATTTGATTTCACATCTTAATTTTATTTTACAGGTAGCCACATAAATATGCTTTATGGTGCAGGCCTGATAGGATAAGTAATTGCTGGTATAGGATGAGACAGGTGATTATATTTAATTAGTTTTTGACAAATTTAAATATCCAATTAAGTGTCCGCAGGTGAACAGTATTTTATGTAATTGTAAATGTGAGCTGATTGGACAAATAGGCCTATAAAAACAAATACCTGATTTTGTAAGTATCCATAGAATTTTAGCTGTTTTGGTTTGGAGTAACAGACTCATTATTAACAGACTAGTATTATTTTGCTGTGGACATGGGGTGGACAAGGTTAGTTAAGTCTTTATTTGAAGTGTTTCTGATGTTTATATGTTGCAGGTGCAAAAGTTATTTATTTATTTCTTTTTTTTCTCCCTAGGGTCCCTATGCTATTGATTCTATTGATCTTCTGGAAACATGCATTTGGACAGAAAGGTGGGTATCATTTTAATGAATAAAATAGGACTTTTTGAAGATGTCACTTAACTTCTCTTTATTTGCTGTGTTTATGTTCTGTAGGTTGGAGTTCTCAAGATGTTCTGCCTCACCAGAAATGGCATGACCACAAGATCCCCACACCTCAGGGAGCTCGGTCTTCAGTGTTGGAGGCTCCAGTGACTGGAAGCATTCCTTTTGAAGAAGTGGCCTCTAATTTGCTTGCTGGGAAAAGCCTGAATGCCAGGAGGTCTCGTTTTCCCCTTTCACGTCAGTATGTAAAAGGTGGCATTTCCAGCAGCTATGCATCTATGTCTCATACCCAAAGTGCACCGAGTTCCTCTGTTTCTTCTTCCTTGGCCTTGCCTCAAAATCAGCACAGTTTATACAGCAGCCCATCGCTGCTCCAACTTCAGGGTTCTCTCAGTCCAAGTGTCCAGGATATAGCCAGCCAGTCTGGCTTTCAATTGGGAGAAACTTCTAGTCCACTGTCTGCTCACAGTAGCTCTTCCACTGGATCCTCAGCCGGTTCCCTAAGTGAGTTTACTTACATCTCTCAGGGCAGCTCTGGGCCACAATTGGCAAGCCATTCCAGTCAGCTTGTTTCTACAGATGGTGTAAGTGACTTGCTTCCACAGCCTCAAAGTACTGCAAGTCAGAATATCCCTGGGTCCTCTGTGTATACTAAACTTGCTGCTTCACCCCTAAGTGTTAGCCAGTCTACCAGTGGTCAGAGCTCTTACAGCCAGTATACATCAGACTCCCAGAGAAGGTTAGGCAATAAGCTGGCAGCTTCCCGTCAGTATGTGCCTACACTGGACAGTAGTTATGGCTCATCTTTCCAGCCTCAAGGTACCACTAGACAGTATGCTCCAACTTTTTCCTTTGGTGCAAAAGTGCCTGTGTCCAGTCGGTACTATCCAGCAGCTCTGAGTGGATCCTCTCAGTCTCTAAGCCAGTCACCTCAGAAGTGGCAGCCTTCAACCCCTCAATATCCTAGTAGGTTTGTTTCCCTCTCCTCTGCATCTGCTGATGGCTTCTCTCTCCAGCTTCAAGGTACGTCTAGCCAGTATGCCCCTGCTTCTTTGGATGAAAAAGTGCCAGTGTATAGTCAAGCTGCTCCAAGTGGATTTTCCTTGTCTATGAGCCAGCCATCTCAATTGAAGCCTTCCACTTCAAGGTGGTCCCAAGGTTTTCAGGCCTCTGGTACAGTGGCATCACAAGGTTCCCAGACATCTGGTACAGCGACATCACAGAGTAACTCTCCATCTCAAGGCTCTAAGTCTCCCAGTAGGTTCTCTACCCTTACCTCAGCAGCAAGTCCTAGCCAGTCTTTCTCCAATATGTATACATCCAGTTCCCTAAGTAGAGCTGGTGCTCAGCTGGCAGGATCCAGTCGTTATGTGCCCATGCTGACAGGAAGCACTTCTACTGATGGTTCATTTCTTCGGCTTCAAGGTACCTCTAGCCAGTATGCCCCTGCTTCTTTGGTTGCAAAAGTTCCTCCATATAAACCGGCTGCTCCAAGTGGATCCTCTTCTCTGAGCCAGCCGTCTCAATGGCAGCCTTCCACTTCTAGGTGGTCCCAAGGTTTTCAGGCCGCTGGTACAGTGGCATCACAGAGTAGCTCCCTGTCTCAAGGCTCCAAGTCTACCAGTAGGTTCTCTACCCTTACACCAGCAGCAAGTCCTGGCAAACCGTTCTCCACACGGGATGGAAGTGGCAGATATAGTGGTTTGTTCAGCCAGTCTCAAAGTGCCTCTAGCCAGTATGCCCCTGCTGCTTTTGATGCAAAAGTGCCAGTGTACAGTCAGGCTGCTCCAAGTGGGTTTTTCTTGTCTCCGAGCCAGCCGTCTCAATGGCAGCCTTCCACTTCTAGGTGGTCCCAAGGTTTTCAGGCCGCTGGTACAGTGGCATCACAGAGTAGGTCCCCATCTCAAGGCTCCAAGTCTACCAGTAGGCTCTCAACCCTTAACCCAGCAGCAAGACCTGGCCAATCTTTCTCCAATCTGTATACATCCAGCTCCATAAGTAGAGCTGGTGCTCAGCTGGCAGGATCTAGTCATTATCTGCCCATGCAGACAGGAAGCACTTCTACTGATGGTTCGTCTCTTCAGCTTCAAGGTACCTCTAGCCAGTATGCCCCTGCTTCTTTGGTTGCAAAAGTTCCTCCGTATAAACCGGCTGCTCCAAGTGGATCCTCGTCTCTGAGCCAACCGTCTCAATGGCAGCCTTCCACTTCTAGGTGGTCCCAAGGTTTTCAGGCCGCTGGTACAGTGGCATCACAGAGTAGCTCTCCATCTCAAGGCTCCAAGTCTACCAGTAGGTTCTCTACCCTTACACCAGCAGCAAGTCCTGGCAAACTTTTCTTCACACAGGATGGAAGTGGCAGATATAGTGGTTTGTTCAGCCAGTCTCAAAGTGCCTCTAGCCAGTATGCCCCTGCTACTTTGGATGTAAAAGTGCCAGTGTACAGTCAGGCTGCTCCAAGTGGGTTTTTCTTGTCTCCGAGCCAGCCGTCTCAATGGCAGCCTTCCACTTCTAGGTGGTCCCAAGGTTTTCAGGCCACTGGTACAGTGGCATCACAGAGTAGCTCCCCATCTCAAGGCTCCAAGTCTACCAGTAGGCTCTCAACCCTTAACCCAGCAGCAAGACCTGGCCAATCTTTCTCCAATCTGTATACATCCAGCTCCATAAGTAGAGCTGGTGCTCAGCTGGCAGGATCTAGTCATTATGTGCCCATGCAGACAGGAAGCACTTCTACTGATGGTTCATCTCTTCAGCTTCAAGGTACCTCTAGCCAGTATGCCCCTGCTTCTTTGGTTGCAAAAGTTCCTCCGTATAAACCGGCTGCTCCAAGTGGATCCTCGTCTCTGAGCCAACCGTCTCAATGGCAGCCTTCCACCAGGTGGTCCCAAGGTTTTCAGGCCTCTGGTACAGTGGCATCACAGAGTAGCTCTCCATCTCAAGGCTCCAAGTCTACCAGTAGGTTCTCTACCCTTACACCAGCAGCAAGTCCTGGCAAACTTTTCTTCACACAGGATGGAAGTGGCAGATATAGTGGTTTGTTCAGCCAGTCTCAAAGTGCCTCTAGCCAGTATGCCCCTGCTACTTTGGATGTAAAAGTGCCATTGTACAGTCAGGCTGCTCCAAGTGGGTTTTTCTTGTCTCCGAGCCAGCCGTCTCAATGGCAGCCTTCCACTTCTAGGTGGTCCCAAGGTTTTCAGGCCACTGGTACAGTGGCATCACAGAGTAGGTCCCCATCTCAAGGCTCCAAGTCTACCAGTAGGCTCTCAACCCTTACCCCAGCAGCAAGACCTGGCCAATCTTTCTCCAATCTGTATACATCCAGCTCCATAAGTAGAGCTGGTGCTCAGCTGGCAGGATCTAGTCATTATGTGCCCATGCAGACAGGAAGCACTTCTACTGATGGTTCATCTCTTCAGCTTCAAGGTACCTCTAGCCAGTATGCCCCTGCTTCTTTGGTTGCAAAAGTTCCTCCGTATAAACCGGCTGCTCCAAGTGGATCCTCGTCTCTGAGCCAACCGTCTCAATGGCAGCCTTCCACCAGGTGGTCCCAAGGTTTTCAGGCCTCTGGTACAGTGGCATCACAGAGTAGCTCTCCATCTCAAGGCTCCAAGTCTACCAGTAGGTTCTCTACCCTTACACCAGCAGCAAGTCCTGGCAAACTTTTCTTCACACAGGATGGAAGTGGCAGATATAGTGGTTTGTTCAGCCAGTCTCAAAGTGCCTCTAGCCAGTATGCCCCTGCTACTTTGGATGTAAAAGTGCCAGTGTACAGTCAGGCTGCTCCAAGCGGGTTTTTCTTGTCTCCGAGCCAGCCGTCTCAATGGCAGCCTTCCACTTCTAGGTGGTCCCAAGGTTTTCAGGCCGCTGGTACAGTGGCATCACAGAGTAGCTCCCCATCTCAAGGCTCCAAGTCTACCAGTAGGCTCTCTACCCTTACACCAGCAGCAAGTCCTGGCAAACCGTTCTCCACACAGGATGGAAGTGGCAGATATAGTGGTTTGTTCAGCCAGTCTCAAAGTACCTCTAGGCAGTATGCCCCTGCTTTTTTGGTTGCTAAAGTTCATCCGTATAAACTGGCTGCTCCAAGCAAATTCGCGTCTCATAGCCAACTGTCTCAATGGCAGCCTTCCACTTCAAGGTGGTCCCAAGGTTTTCAGGCCTCCGGTACAGTGGCATCACAGAGTAGCTCTTCATCTCAAGGCTCTAAGTCTCCCAGTAGGCTCTCTACCCTTATCTCAGCTGCAAGTCCTGGTGAATCTTTCTCCACACAGGCTGGAAGTGGCAGATATAGTGGCTTGTCCAGCCAGTCTCCAAGTGCCTCAAATCAATATAACCCTGGGTCTCCTGCATATGCCAAGCATGGTTTTTCATTCCTTGATTCTTCTAGACAATCTACCAGTGATCAGAGCTCTTTCCCTCAATTTTCCAGTGGTTCTTCCTTCATGGCAGCCCTGAGCCATCCTGTGGATTCTGTGGCCCAGAGTTCTATCTCTAATTCTTGGAGGACCTCAAGCCTCTCTGGTGTAGGACTCAGACCATCTATGCTCTCTAAGGCTGCTTCAGGCTCTATTAACCATAGACCAATCTCTCCTAGTCTGTTGGGTTCTGTTCAATACCCCACAGACTCCTCCACCTATGGCCAGAAACCTTCCCAGACCTCCTCTACTTCAGGACGATACCTTTCATCTGTCAAGGGCTAATGGGCTGGCTTGTATATTTCTGTACCTTGGACTAATGGCAAAAATCTGGTGTACTTTTTATAAATGTAACTTGAATCAATAAATTGTTAATAGGAATGTTGTTTCCTGTGGTATTTCTAACCCTTTTACATTGGGGTTTAAAACCAATCTCACTGCTGCAGATCAGGCTACATGCCTCATCTAAATGTTTCATTGTTTTCCCTGGGTCTCCATTTTCTTTGCATTTAAAGTGTGCCTATGTAATGGTTGGTTGATGCTGTAGCTGGTTTGTCCATCCAAATGTGAAGTGAATCTTTAAAGTTAGCAAAAAGAGAAGACCTAATTGGTGCTATTCCATCAAGTTGTTCCAAGCAGATGGTGGTATTGGGAACCAATAGTAAATAAAACTCATCAGTGGAAATGGCTGATTTGTCATGTGGGTTTAATGTTCGCTATGACTTATTAGTCTGCAAAATGTTTCCATCTTATTTTGCAGGAACTATTTCACACATCACAACCAAGTGAGTTTTATTTATTTGGCATTTCAATCACTTGTTTATTATGTAATGTGATTAACTAGTAATGGTTGCCTAACATACTGGGCAACATTTCTGCAACTAGTGTACACTAACCAAATATGTTCATTGCTTCAACTTGTATGTCCTGCCTTAAGTTAAACCAGGCTGCACAATTAATCATTCTGCTTTGAGTTATTTTAGTAAAAGTGACATGAAGGCCAAGTATGGTAACTCTCATACTCAGAATTTGTCTTTATTTATCCTGTTCCAAGTTAGTGCACACACTAGAATCATTGAGAAGTGAACATGCACACCAGGAGGGATTTAGAGGACAAATCTTTAGGACCGGGAGTCTTTAGGGTGATCAGGGAGACAGGTGGATTTTTCTGAGGAACAGGAATGTCAGCTTGCTCTGACCTTACCCTGTCTTTGCTCTGAGCATCTTTAGTGAGCCTCATTAAAGCCAAGAGAAGATTAAATGCGGTTTAATATTCCTCTGACAGAGAGACCAGGAGAGGGCAGTCAATCAGCAAATTAGAACCAACCCCTTTCTTTTTCCTTCTCGCTCTATTTTACTCCCTCACACCCATACAACATTTACCAGGTATTTATTGGCATATGAAAATGTGTATTGCCAAAGTGTCACAGTATAGCTGTATACATTAAGAAATGGTGCCAAAATATGTAAAGTACATTGTTTGGTTGTTGTTTGTGCATGCAGCCTTTTCAGCTATGTTTCTGAGTAAACAGATGTTTTGCATTATAGCTTTTGCTGTTGTGTATTTTAGATGTATTTACCATCTTGGATTATATTAAAATAATAGTTGTGTTATTACTTTGGCAGGCAAGTTCATATGGTCACTAGTCTCAGCTTTAGGCAGCTTTCCAACAGACTGCCAACAATCTGTTCACTAACCTAATCACTCGATTGTCAGGTTAATTACATCAGTTTTTAAAAAAAATATATTTTAAGTTTTATCTGCACTCTGTAAGAAGTAAACTACTGTAGATATCCACAAACAGGATTATAAATTGTACTTTGTTATTGTGTCATGTTTGTAAAATAATCTGTATTTATTACTTTTGGATGGACAGAAGTTCTGATTAAAAAGTCCAGACACATTCATACTTAGTGTATTCTGTTTTCTACAGCCTACAGCTGGATGTGAAACAACACCACAGTCTGTTATTGTGTTATCAACCTATATATATATATATATATATATATATATATATATATATATATATATATATAAATGCATACTTCTGTGGAGGGAATTAATTTTAAATGTGAACAGGTAATCCAGGTAGCCTTTTATTGACCTTTTTGGGTCAGACAGACCTTTCCTGTCTCTACTTTGGCAGTTGTTGGCCAGAATAAGCTGCAGCTGGGACCATTTATGCTGTTCTTTATTCTCTCTAGCCTTGCATAGCTAGTGGGAGCACCTGCATAAAAATCACTGTTCAAACACTCAACAGAAGAAATCACTGGGGCAGAACAGATCAATACTTCCATTTTCTTCTTGTTAAAGGAGGCACTAAAATGCATTTTATCTCCTCGCCGGAAATGCTTGGTCCCCTTTCATTATCTCAAATAACGGCAACAAATTCCACTCAAGGTGTACTGTCTCATTTTGATTGGATTACCTTGAAGCAATACGATTCAGTGTTTAGCTCCATGACCGCAGAGAGACTGGCAGCCCCTGGGCTTGACGGAGTAGAGTTGGATGACTAGAATGCGGTCAGATGATTTATAGATGTGGATCCATGTAGAGAGACATGTAATGAGCTCCGTAAACTCATCATCAGCAACAGCGACTTTGATCTGTAGAGGAAGTGAAGATATGACAATGGTGCACACAGTCTTTTCTTGACTATAATGATACCTGACTCCGTGAAGATCCTTTCATGTGTTAGACAGCACTGAGGTGAGAGGAAACGACTGTGAGTTTTGTTCCTCAATTTGTAGCATCATTTAGTTAGATGAGAGACAACCTTGGAGGTGTGTGTGTGTGTGTGTGTGTGTGTGTGTGTGTGTGTGTGTGTGTGTGTGTGTGTGTGTGTGTGAGAGAGAGTGTGTGAGAGTGTGAGAGTGTGTGAGAGTGTGTGAGAGTGTGTGAGAGAGAGAGCACACTGTGAATTGCTGAATGCATGTCCATGGTTTATTATATTCAAGGGAAAAATGGGACAGAACCCAACATCATTTCTCAAATTGAAGCTTATCGGCTCTTCAAATAATGGTTTTGATTATTGTCAATGTTCAAAGGACCTGATATATTACCTGTAATTTTTATAATAAAAGAGATTGTTCGGTTTTGGTGAAATATGAGTATTATATACAAAAGTCCAAAAAACAGCTATTGAAATGCAAATTGTTGAATTATGTTTACAATATAAAAATCACCTATGGAGTATAGTTACAGTTGATATTTGCAGTGGTCTTGTTTCCAGAAGTACTTCGCCCATTCATTTTCTCCACAGAAAAAAATAATAATAGTACAAACCAACAGGCTCTTGCTAACTTTTTCTTTTTGTCTAATATCATACACTTCTGCTTTAAATCAACGGTAACAATACCATAAAGCATTGCCAATATTTTGCATAACAACAGAGCAATTACAAAAAATAACTTAATTATATATAGCTATTTAAACGTGGTTGTGTGTGTGTTTAGAACTGTATATTTGTCATCTTATTTCCTGCTATATAAAATAAAACGTATGTATATTAGGCCCTATTTATTTATGTTACTAAGTAGCTGTGTATGTGATGGTGTAATGTAGCCTGCAGTGAGCCTGACAGTTTTGCTAAATAAACCTCTTTAGCATGATATAAGACCTGGTGATCCTGCCCGGTGTATTTTGCAATAATGACCATGATTGTACTTTATCTCTTACTATATGCACCGTAAGCTCTGTTGGTTTAATGCTGATAATCAAGGTTTTATTTAAAACCCTGGTCTTTTTTAATTTGTTTTATCGGTGGCCCCCAAAACACAGAGTAACCCCAGTGGAAACTCTCCTCTTTACATTTCAATCATCTTGTTGCTTTATTTTTTATTTTTTTGTCTGTGGATGATGCTGGAATTGCTTTTCAGATGAGAGATGGATTTTTCTCTAGTGTTAAAGCAACCTTTTAGCAGGAATCAAATTGGAAGTGGAGAAATTCACTGGAGAAAAAGAGCAAATAAAATAGAGCTTTGTTTTCTCTATGGTCTTTTAATAATATTCTCTCTCTTTCATTTTTTCCCACTGAATGGCGCCAGAGACTGTGCGGTAAAGTCCCTGTAGTACCACTACTGACCTGAAGAGAGCAGTAAAGTCCCTGTAGTACCACTGCTGACCTGAAGAGAGCAGTAGAGACACTACTCATGTTTTCCAGTAGACTCTTCACTCCACAAGAGACACTACTGGTTTTGCTTCATCACCCAGTTAGCACACATACGTAAGCCTATCATGTAATATATAGTATCATCTTTAACTCCTTAAATTTTGTTCATGATTTTTAGCAAGCTGTCCATGTCCAATTTACCAAGTAAAAGAGTGAAATTGATACAAAACATCGTTTGATTGAATGCATGGTCTTTTGAATTCATCAACAAAAGATAAAAGAATAGTTTTCTCCTCCCTTGATAAGCCTGTTTCTGTAATATTTACATGCGCTGCATCTCCCATTTACTGCTGTTCATGGTAGGTCAAAAACAACAATATTCTCTAATTATTTGTGTCTGATGATGTTGGCCCGTCTTGACTGTATTTTCCACAACTTATAAAGATCTTAAAGCAAGAGACCTTGTCTCATGTAATCAGACTTCACAATCTTTCTAACATGAAAGAAAGTCCTTTGTAAGTCCTTGAAACTTTACGACGCTCGCAGTCTTCAAAGCAACATTCCCCTTCCTTGTTCTAATGCAAATAAATCCACTTGATTTCTACTGAAATCTCTCAGACAACATCATTGAGTTAAAAGCAAACTAATGTACCTTGCTTTCAAGAGTGACCCCTCTTCATAATGTATAAGATGTGCTAGGTGCACTGTGCACTTTGTCAATGAGATTTCAACTAACGTAAAAGTGTAGCATACTGTGCTCTGAAAAACTTATGTAGCATACATTTTTTTGGAACAAATATTCTTTTATAGAGGGTCTCCTGGTTTAAGTCTGATTCTATTGAAGGCACTTTGGCATTAAACGGATAGTTCTTAGAATCTGAATCTGGTTCAGACTTAAATCAGGAGACCCCATATAAGAACATTTGTTCTAATATGTATTGAAAATTTTAAGACTGATTCTGTTGAAGGCACTTTGGCATTACAGGGATAGTTCACCCAGTTCGGAAGCTAGTTATTTTACTTTATAAAGTTTTAATAATGGATATTTTTCTTAAACAAACGCATCGCTTCGCTTCAGAAGGCCTTTATTAACCCCTCCCCCCTTTTTGAACTTCAAAACAGAAACATTTACTGCCATTATAAAGCTTGGAAGAGCCAGGTCATTTTTTAATATGACTCCGATTGTATTCTTCTGAAGGAAGAATGTCATATACATCTAGGATGTCTTGAGGGTGAGTAGGCTAAATCATGGGCTAATTTTCATTTTTGGGTGAACTATCACTTTAAATAAAAACATAGTTGGACAATAGCACACATCAGTCTTAAAGGAGAACTCCGGGCAATTTTTAAGTTAATCTTGATTGTTAGACCTTTGTGAGTACTGACTATAGAAAAAAAAACGAACCGGATTGGTGCTTGCTACGCGGAGCTGCGACCGCGAATGCCCAGAGCTCCCACCCAGCTAAAACGGCAGCTATGGGGGCATCGACATAAAGAGCGTTTTTGAACCTCTTAACAGACACAAAATGCAATTAAAATGTCTGTCCAACATGAACAGGGACCCTACATGTGAACAATATGCGTTTAGCAACTTAGCCATTGTTTCAACTCACCTAAATAGTCTTTTAGACGGCAAGCTGTAGTCTCGCGCTGCAGTCCCGTGCTGTAGCCGGAAAAGGTAAACAATGTCCAGGTGGGAGGAGCGTTGATCATGTGCGACGAGTTATGATCAGAGTTGCTTACAAGTGAAGAAGATATGGTTCGTGTTTGTGCCTTTCCGAATTGTGACAACAGAATGCGAAAATATAAGAGCTTATATTTTCATCGTCTTCCTTTCCATGACCTCGAGATTCTGCAGTTTTTGGCTAGTTGTATTTCAACTTGATGTGCAAATTCCCGTAGAAGTACTACGCGCTAAAGATTACCGCATTTGCAGTGAACACTTTGACAAGGATGACTACACACACTCAACACAGCGGGGCCGTTTGAAGAAAAATGCCATTCCATGTACGAAGACTCGTCGCACATGATCAACGCTCCTCCCACCTGGACATTGTTTACCTTTTCCGGCTACAGCACGGGACCGCAGCGCGAGACTACAGCTTGCCGTCTAAAAGACTATTTAGGTGAGTTGAAACAATGGCTAAGTTGCTAAACGCATCTTGTTCACATGTAGGGTCCCTGTTCATGTTGGACAGACATTTTAATTGCATTTTGTGTCTGTTAAGAGGCTCAAAAACGCTCTTTATGTCGATGCCCCCATAACTGCCGTTTTAGCTGGGTGGGAGCTCTGGGCATTCGCGGTCGCAGCTCCGCGTAGCAAGCACCAATCCGGTTCATTTTTTTTTCTATAGTCAGTACTCACAAAGCTCTAACGATCAAGATTAACTTAAAAATTGCCCGGAGTTCTCCTTTAATAACTGCATTAATGTTTGGTAATATAGTGAAAATGGGAGGTAAATTTAGCTGTGTAATATGGTACAATATGAAATGGGAGTGGCTAAAGGGAATAGTAGACATAACGTGCAGTGAGTAGATTTCAGGAGATTGGAGGATGTATAACAGTAAACAAAAAGACGTACAATGAACTTAGTGAGACTACGATTAATAAAAACTGAGAACATAATTATTTGAAAACATTCTGCTTCTCTGGTGCTTCTAATAAGCTGGTGTGAAAGTCATATATTGGAAGCGTACTGTTGGTGTGAAAACAGTGAGACGGTGCCTCTTTCGCAAGGCTTTCCCTGCCCGGGGTGTGTTTGTTTCTCAATGTGTTCATTTCTCTGTTTGAACATTTAAATGTTTTAATCTGTATGTAATTAGCAGCAGGGTAGTACTACTAAAATAATGCATCCATCAATCCAAGACTGTCATTCAAACATTTGAAGATTTTCTTGACAAAATGTCCCTTTGTAGTTGCAGATTACAGTTATTCATTTCGTTGCATTTTATTTCTGCCTCCTTACATTCAATATATAATATACTCCTTGCATATTTGGAGTAATTGCTGCTGAAAACAGCTTATTTTAAATTGTAATAATATTTTACTATATTATTGTTTTTACTGTATTTTTGAACAAGGAAATGCAGCTTTGATGAACATAAGAAACTTATTCATATATTATATTTAAAAATCTTGCCAACCCATACTTTCACATTTTATCTTTTATAATGCAATTATTTTTATCTGTTAGCGGCATGAATATTCTTTTTTAAAATCTCATTTTAATGTTTCACAGAAGAAAGAAAAACATATGGGTTTGGAACAGCATGGAACGGTAAATAATGTCAGAATTGTAATTTCTGATTGATGGCGAAATTAATTTTGAGGCTGATATTTGCTGTTTAATGTATCTTCCCATCTTAATGAGTCGGGCATTTTTAGTGCATTTTTCCTGAGAGCTTTACCTCATCTTGTTTTTCCAGTGCACATCATGAGTTTGCACGCTGTGGCAGTACAGCAACATGTAAATGAATATAAAATAAGCATAGATCGTGCTCTCCCATTCCCAGTGGGATTTCACCACACACCTTTGGTGTGCAGACTGAGAATTCAAAGATTTCCAGAGGAGGGTCCGCGTCCCCTCCACACTGGAGATTCCTGTACGCCTTGTATAATACATGAGGAGCCGGCTGGAGAAGAGTGATGGAGAGCACAATGATGTCAACGTGAGAGTTGGGGAATTTCACACTAGGCCTGGAAGGAATGTTTAGCTACAAACAAATCAATTAATGTTCTGTTCCCATGCACTTCCTGTAGAAGTCTTTTTGAAACATCTTCTCCTTGAACTTACGTGCTCCCAGCGGGGAAGGTGGGTGGACGACAGGGCTACGGGTGCAATGGACCATGGAGATGCAAAAATGCTTCAAAGAAGCATGTTGTTCAGAATGCAGAGTCAAGATCTTAGGAATGCTGTGGAGGCGAAAAATCCTTTTCAATCTGTTTTAGCCTTTTCTGTCCAGACAGTATTTCTTGTGCAAGAGAGAAGATGTCCTAGATATGTCAGGTATTGAATGTGTTGATTAGCAGAACTCATTAATAGTGGCTTTATTAACGGTTTCCCTTCTTGAACACTCACACTGAGGTGAATTAATTAAACAGCTGCACCACTTTAAAACTTGGTAATTCAGTGCGAGAAAAAAACCCCCTGCTTTTTCACCACAAGTTATTCCGTTTATAAAGGGACAGTTCACCTAAAAATTAATTTAAAAAAATCATTTCAATCAAAAATGAAAACTCATTTACTCACCCTCATATCATGTATCATGTAACTTGTATGACTTTCTTTCTTCTGCAAAACAGATATTTGGAAAAATGTCTCAGGGCCTTATCACACACCCAGCGCAATGCGGCGCCAGGCGCGACGCAAGTGTTTTTTGGTAGTTTCAGCCTGACGCAGTTATCATTTTCACGTCCTGCGCCATGTTGTTTAAATAGCAAATAGCCATGGGGTGCTGGTCTGAAACCGAGGTGTGTTCAGGCGCATTGTTAGCGCGTTGCTATTTTGAGGCAACTGAAATAGGCTGTGCCATTGACCAACAAAAACCTGGTCTAAAGTCAATATATTTTTGTTATTTAAAGAGCGTGTTAGTAATGTGTGCCTAAAAGGCTGGTCCACAACGCGTGTACACTCTACTTATTACACACACAAGGATGCCCAGCAGCACACAAACATGCAAAATATTAAAAATAAGAGGATTACAATGCAAAAGATTACTATTGTGTACAAAAAGATATGGTGGAATCTGGCTTGTCCCGTAGATGGTCTGTTTGCGTGCTTCAACCTCACGCACAAGCTGACCCGTTTCCTTGCTAGAGAAGCCTTCAGTCTTTCCACTTGCAAATTCTGTCAGCGAATCCACCATGGCGTGAGCGCTACTGGCTTTTAAAGGGAATGGGATATGAGACTCTGATTACTCATTAAAGGGGTGGTTCAGGATTTTGGATATCGGACCTCATTTCCAAGTTAGCCTGGGTGTAATTCATCAGTGGAGACAGTTTTCAAAAAATTTCTTTCAGTCCTTCCAGTTGCATAGTTCGCCGGTGCTAGGCTAGCGCGAGTCAACGGTATCTGCTAGCCTGCCATTATAAAAGTTTTACCCACTCCACAGTACACCAAAAGCAAATAAATTTGAATGCCAGATTATCGATGTAATTTTCTGTTGAGAGAATAATGTTAGAAATCAAACTACCCTTTCATTGCATTGCAATAGTTATACTTTGTTCCCTGTATTTATTAGCACAGTCAGAGCAGCGGCGGAGTGATATTAAGTTACTCAGGCAACCGAGAGAGCCGGTCCACATGACAATCATGCAAGTGTATTTACCTACCGCTGTATTTACAATTTCGAAATGCACAACAAATCACCATGTTGCCAATTCCTTCGTTTACAATCTAATGTTTCAATATCGTTGTTCAAGGCTACTACTAGCTAGCTAGACGCCCCGACTGTAGTGCACTTCTGTTCTGTGTTTTCTTTTCGGCGCAGTACTACTAACCGGAGCAACGTAAAATTCCGCCGCTGCTGAGAAACTAGTTCCTGTAAATGTAATGCGTCATTGAGATGCAAGAGTAGTTTGATTTCTAACATTAATCTCTCAACAGACATCTACATCGATAGTCTGGCGTTATATTTTATTTGCTTTTGGTGTACTGTGGAGTGGGTAAAACTGTTTTTATTGGCAGGCTAGCAGATACAGTTGACTCGCGCTAGCCTAGCACCAAGTATCTAGTACCTAGCACTTAGCACTAGTATTTGCTAGTGATTCCTGGCAGATACTGTCTCCACTGATAAATAACACCCAGGCGAACTTGGAAATGTGGTCCGATGTCCAAAATCCTGAACCACCCCTTTAAGAGAATAGGCACAACCCTTTTAGACCATGTGCTGAGCGCCGACCATTTTTCCCATCGTTAAACTAGCAAAAGTGGATTCGGAGTTTTTATTGTTCATCAGCTGAAAAAAAAATGTTAAAGTGATTCCAACAACATAGTTGGTATGTTCAGTTATCATTAAACCTGAGGTGTGGACTCTGCTATTCTTTTTAATTTAGAGCGATTTTTAAAACTATATCTTTATCGTTATAGTTATTGTCCTTGTTGTGGACGGGCTTTAAATTATGACCGAATTTTTCTTTCCAACTATCTCTTTAAGTGCTAAAACTATACACAGACAGCTCATGCAAATTAATATCATGGGGCATGATTCATTCTTAGCAAATTTCCCAATCAATGTATAATCGTGACAGACAGGGCTACCTGCAGGACCCACTGTAAAGATGTTTAATTATGGTGCTGTCAGTCTCCTCCTCAGAACTGACTACAGATCTGCATTCAAATTAGCAGAGTGATTAAAAGCAGGTGAAATGGCAGCACATTCTTGAGACGGCATGGCATGAGCTTTGAAAAAGTGAGCTGAGCTCCACTTCTTTTACCACTTCATGCCATTCTGCTCTACCTCAGAGAAACCCTGAGAACTTGTCTCCTGACTTTTTATCCTCATTTGAAGTTCAGCAGCTACTAAATCCAAAAGTGTGAACCTTGCTTGAATCATATTTGCAGGGGAAAGCCATTGTTGGCATTGTTACTAAGGTGAAAAGTGAATAAAAATGTGGCTTTTTATAGAAAGGAGGAGTTGAAAAGGAATTATTTTCATACACAATGAAATCTAATCTCTTTGGCTCTCCGTAGAAAAGTTTTCCAGTGCCCTCTGACACGCATTATTTTGTTTCAGCCCTCAGCCTTTTTAGATTTTTATTCAGAAATCATTATTAGGATTTAATTACTGCGTATGCTGCAAGTAGAAGCAACTGTGGCATCTCTGTGGATCCCCGCTGCTTCTCCTGCTGTTTCTGGTGCTCGCATTATTTGAGGGGCTTGTTATCAATGTTACTTTACAGCGAGAGATTTCAGGATAATAATAATTGGGCGCTCGCTATGTTCTAGAACCAAGCGAGCAGTCTTGATGTCCACTTATTTATTTCTAATTAAACATCATGGCTGATTTAGGATAGAAATAAGTAGACTTCTGTTGAAAAGTTTGGGGTCTGTAATTATTTTTATTGTTTTTGAAAGAAGTCGCTTATAGGGTTGCATTTATTTGATCAAAAATACAGTAAAGACTGTAATATTCTAAAAATGGTATTACAATTGAAAAAAAAAACTTTTCTATTTTAATATCTTTTAAAATGTAACTTATTCCTGTGATGCAAAGCTGAATTTTCAGCATCATTACTCCAGTCTTCAGTGTCAGAAATCATTACAATGTGCCGATTTGCTGCTCAAGAAACATTTCTTATTCTTATCAACGATGAAAACAGTGCTGGTTAATATTTTGAGGAAACTGTCATACAGGACTTTTCCTGTCTCTTTAAATAGAATAGAAAGTTCAAAAGAACAGCATGCATTTGAAATAGAAATAATTTGTATCATTATAAAGTTTTTTATTCCCTCCTTTCATCAGTTTAATGCTGAATAAAAATATCAAAAAAATGTTTTAAATACTGACCCCAAAGTTTTGAACGGTAGTGGATGTATGCAATTAACACATAATAAAAATAACAATACAGCGTGCTAATAACCATAAAATACATAAACTGGGCGGAATATTGTTATTTTTATTTTATTTAACTGTATATATTGATCCTTTTCGGCAGGTGTGTAGGAACTATATAAAGAAAATAAGGGTGGGACAAATTATAAATCTTGACAGCCTCTCATCACACACATTTACAACACATAGTTCCCATTTTAAAGCTAAAAAAACCATCTGAATATAAAGGTTCTTTTTTTGTCAAAGATGTTGTTTCTTCTCTTGTCTTCTCACCACAGGAAGTTTACTTTCTGTCAGGAGCTCAGCACTCAAGCTGTGCCAGGCACGACTTTGGTCATGAATATTGATCACACTGTGACGTTTGCAGGATTTGCTGAACAACAGATATTGGTAGGTGAGTACTAGTCATGGGATTACCATTTACCGCTTGCTTGTTTGTTTTATGGAGTCAGCTATATATTTTTCCTCAACCTTGTGACCGAGCAAAATAAAAAATAAAAATATTTTCTCCAAAAAGTGTGTGGGGAGAGAGTTTGGACATTTCTAAAAATGCTTACTCAATGAATGATACATGCAGTGCTTCCTCAGAATATGGACTAAATTGTTATGTATTTTTACAGTCAGGGGAGCTTATAAAGACTTCAGTGGCACGTAAGTTGGAAGCTCACTTGGTTTTGAGAGCTACTGTATTCAATGTGATGCATGTTATTTGTGTCCTATTGGTTTCCCCTGAAAGGCACATGACATCATAAATCCCATTGAGTTTAACAGGCTCAGTGTAGTAATGGTTTCATTTTTGACTCTAAGCTGTCTTACAATAACACTTCGCTTATATGAATTGAGAGCAGTGCTGCAGTATGGAGATAAGACATAACCATAGATTTTTCTTTTGACATTGGAATATGGGAGCACAATGCTTTCTTGGATGCTAGGGACAGCTAATTGACTCATATACAGCATAGACTGTCTCCAGAAGACATGTCTTGCACAGTTGTAAAGCCATAGAATGTCTCAGGTTATTCAAATGAAAGGTACCAAAATGCATATGGAGTGTTTTAGTATGAACTGCCTCAAATGTATTTTGTTCTTCATTTTGTGTGGAAATAACATTTGAATTTGTTGGACTCTTTTGCATTTAATACGCACAATTAAATCATATTTTGACATTTGACAAAATTACAGCTTAATTGGAAATATAGACATCACGCACACACACACACACACACACACACACACACACACACACACACACACACACACACACACACACACACACACACACACACACACACACACACACACACACACACACACAAACACACAAACACACACACACACACACACACACACACACACACACACACACACACACACACACACACACACACACACACACACACACAAACACACACACACACACACGCATGCACACACAGTGACGTTCAGCAATCATGATTTTAAAATGTAGCCTAATAATTTATATGTTTCTGGTTGATTTTCATATTTAAAAATTGAAAGTTGGGGACAGGGGTAAAACATATACCTTATATAATTTTAAAAGTCTGAAAGTATCAAAAAATAAATGAAGGCATTGGAATAAAAAAGGTTCCAAGATAAAACAAAAAAGCTGTTAGTTTTTATAAAAATCAACTTTTGGGATATAAAAGTGCTTGTAGTTTTTGAGGAACGGCTTTGCGTGTCTTGAGTGGGATCAAGCCTGGTTAACTGGTACAACGAGATGAAAAACGGTCTGTGATCTAATAGACTCTTTAAGTCAAAGTGCTCAGTTTCAGCTCTTAAGTCCAAAGGCCATTTCCCTTATTATATGTTTCATTATAGTTTTTAACTAAGCTTATCATCGCAGTAATAGGGATTCTGTCCACATGGTTATCAATGGGAGATCTAATAATTGGAAAACTAGGATAGCTGTTTGGAACTGTTCATTAGATTAGATCTTATTATTATCTTACAGACCATTAAATTGATGATGTCATATTGTCAGGAAAAGGAATATGATCAGCAGTGGGCTGATGTTCACACTTATGTTCATAATTAAGTGGATGAGATAGTTGACATATATTTAAGTGTGGAACTGTATGAAGCAAGACATTCCAGAGGGTTTAATGGCAGAAATGTGACACATGTGAGTAAATAAAACTACTCAAGAAAACTCTGTCAACTTTTACATGGAAAATGTACAAATGGTTTATCTAGGATGACTAAAATGCATTTTTTTGTCTCTGCAGATCTCAGTGTGGAAACGCATGTGGAATATATTCCCTTCATGAAGAAGCCTGCAAAGCAACCATACGAGGAACAGACACGTGATAGGTCAGTTAAATAAATCACTGAGGCAGAAAGACTGGCAATATCACCCTCATTAATCTGAATTCTCTTGGAAATTTGTCTTTGGGTCTTCACAGTTGGAATAATATACACATACGATCTATAACGCATAAAAACATTTATCTGTAAGAAGCATCAAACCTCCAATGATGTGAATAGAAAACAAATGCATGGTAACCCAGAACCATAGGGATTAAAAAAGAAAACATAGTCAAGTCAAGTCAAGTCACCTTTATTTATATAGCGCTTTTACAATACAAATTGTTTCAAAGCAGCTTTACAGAGATAACAGGAAAGTAAAGTTGTAATAGCATTGTTAAATTCAAAATTAAATGTCAAATGTCCCCAACTAAGCAAGCCAAAAGCCAATGGCGAATAAAGGCGAAAAAAATGGTGACAGTGGCAAGGAACCAAAACTCCATCAGGTGACAGAATGGAGAAAAAAAACCTTGGGAGAACCCAGGCTCAGTCGGGGGGCCAGTCCTCCTTTGGCCAACAAACCAACAGTGTATGATTATGATTTAGGCGGCATAATAGGTCAGAAGTCAGATTGGATCAGAACTTTCACAATATTTATCCAGTTCATCTGGTTGGGGGTCGGAGTCATCACGCCGGTATGGAGATGAGTTGGTTAAGGTGTCCATGAGGCCTTCACAGTGTTGATGAGGCTGGCACTTCAGGGATGCGTTGTCGTCGTGTCCATGTGATGGTCCTTCATCAGATCTGGATATGGCCTGGACCCGGCGGACTGCGGTAAACCTCGGGATAAACAGAGAGACTAATATTAGCGTAGACGCCATCCTTCTTATGATGTACAAAGTACATCTGGATTTATGGGAAGTGTTCCCGGTTCCGGCTGATCTAAACTATGCAGCCAAACATTGAATTATAGCAATCTATAATATGTTATGTGAATGCTAGGTCAAAGAGTTGTGTTTTTAGTCTAGCTTTGAACTGACAGACTGTGTCGCTTCCCGGACAATGTTAGGAAGATTGTTCCAAAGTTTTGGTGCTAAATAGGAAAAGGATCTACCGCCAGCAGTTGATTTTGATATTCTAGGTATTATCAACTGGCCAGAATTTTGAGATCGCAATAGACGTGAAGGACTATAATGGGTTAAGAGCTCGCTCAAGTACTGCGGAGCTAAACCATTTAGTGCTTTGTAAATAATCAGCAATATTTTAAAATGTATACAATGTTTAATAGGGAGCCAATGCAGTGTTGACAGTACCGGGCTAATATGGTCATACTTCCTGGTTCTGGTAAGAACTCTAGCGGCTGCGTTTGGGACCAGCTGTAGTTTGTTTATTAAGCGTGCAGGGCAACCACCCAGTAGAGAATTACAATAATCTAGCCTTGAGGTCATGAAAGCATGAACTAATTGTTCCGCTTTTTTCAATGAGAGTATATGATGTAATTTAGATATATTTTTAAGATGGAAAAATGCGCTTTTACAGATACTAGACACGTGACTTTCAAATGAGAGATTGGTATCAAAGAGCACACCCAGGTTCCTAACTGACGACGAAGACTTGACACAGCAGCCATCAAGTGTTAAACAGTATTCTAGGTTATTGCGTGTGTAAGTTTTTTGTCCAATAATTAGAATCTCTGTTTTTTCAGAATTTAGTAGAAGGAACATATAAAGTTATTCCAAACTTATTTTTTGTGTGTTTTCTAGGCAAAGGTATGGAAGCTTGTTTCCACCATGGAATCAAATACTAAAAAAGGTAATTGCTACTTTTTATCTCTCAATGACTTTATTTCTACAAGGACCAAATTGTAATGGCAAGGCAACCGGGTCAGAGTATGAGTAATTACCTTTTTTATTTTATATTCCATGGCAGAAACCAACTGCTATACAAAGGCACTTTGTTCTCTGTTCAGAGATGTTTAAAAATATGACAAATGTCATCAGATGCAAAGAGCATCGAGTTGTGTATTGGTTAATTTCTACACCAAGCAAGTCAAAATTACAGCACATATAATTCAAAAGGCAGGTATAGGCCCAAATTTAGATTGACTAATGGAAAGATGGTACATCAGTGCTTTCTAGACACTTGAGGTTTTTTCTTTTACCTTCCTCTGGAGATCTGGTGACTGAAAGAGACAAACAAGCAAGAGCAAAGTGTTTCTCCATATTCCTAAATATATTTGTACTTTTTCACCGGATCAGCACTAATGCAGGGACTTTTGCGAAAGCCAAACGTCAACAGTTTTTTTTTTTTATCTTGCCTTCTAATTGCATTTTGTCCCAAAACTCTACATATAAATTGATAGCAGAAAGGTTTTTGCAGAGCGGGAAAGGAAGCAATTGAGAAAAAAAAGCTTAAATATTTATAAAGTACTCCAGAACTTTATCAAAGTTTTTGAGAGGGATTAGCCTAAAAGTTTTTAGATTGTATCTTATTATGTCTTAACCCATATCGCAATTAATTCATAATATTATCCAATAAATGATTCACCATATTAGATTTTTCTGTCAACGGAAGTGGTTGCAAAAGAAACACTGGAAACTTTGTGAACTCAAGGCAGAAAAAATCAATAGAATTATTAATTCAATTTTGGAGGTCATTTCCAAAATCCCTCAATGTGCAAAAAAAAAAAAAAAAAACTTGTGTGACTTTGCCTCAGCAGTGGATGTGATTGGTTATCTGGACTAACCAGTGGACCAGTTTCATTGCACAGCATCTTAAATGTTGATTTGATCATTCTGAAATGTCTGAGCCAAAGTCTTTCATCAAAATGGTTAGTTATAATTCCCTCCCAGAGGCGTCTCACATGATTGTGTTCCCAAACCAGCATCCAAACATAAGATAACATGACAGAGTTTATTCCATTTCGTCTGCATGCTCTGAGACACAAATCATTTATGATGTTTGAAAAAAGAGCCACAGTGGCTTCCACTGATGGCAGCAACTTCCATTTTATTGCAGATATTTTGTGTGAATTTCTTAGGAAGTGGCGATTTTATTCTCTTGAACACTTGGGATGGAAACGCTGCTTTATTGGGCATGAAACAAAAAACAAAGCAGTTTTAGATAAGGATAAAGTCATTAAATTGCAATACAATATTATGAAGACAACATTTTTTCTTCATAATAATAAGACCAGGATTATGTATTCATAAAGTAAATAGGGTCATGTTGACTAGTGATGTATTAGTATTATGTATTAGATGTATAGTGATGTATTTCTTTGTTAAACTCAAGTAAAACTTTCCATTCACAGCAGTATAAAGGTGAATCCTGGCCTGAAAAGTAAACACTGGACTTCAAAAAGAAAATGTCTCATGGGGTTTGAGAGAATGTTTGATGTTTATTTTTGTTTGTTTTGTTTTTTACTCTGGTAAATTCATTAAAATTTCATGCATATTTAAATCTTCCAGCATTTACATTCTTGGCTCAAACCTACAGTTTACAGAGGCACAATTCTGAGACTTGACTACCAAATTTAAAGAGATGCTAAATCTCTCATTAATTATTAATCAAAATGTATTTATTTAATATTTAAAAGCACAACTAGTTTTGCATGTAGGCCTATAGAAGCTTTTTGGCTTCTGTTTCTGAAAGAAATGCAAATGCATGTTCTGTTAAAACACGTTTTAATTCAAATATGTTTGCTTTTGGATATGAAAAGCAATGCTAAAATCTTTCATTTTGCGTACACACAAAGTTGACTTTGTATCACACTTTTAGACTTGATTAACTGTTGTCCTTGAATGTTTAAGTAATTTTTGCCTTTGACAACTCTGGAAAATAAAAAAGTATTTTGTCTCCATTGGACTGAAATGAAGGTCAGTAAATGATGTCAGAATTTTAAACTATTATTTTATTTACTGGGTTTTATTTCGATGTGACAACATTTCACTACAGATTTGTAGCCAACATAAAGCTGAAATGATTACAAGAGCATTGGACAAAATGAAGCTCTGAAGCACTGAGACGTGTAGCTCCCGGTGGAGCTGTTTCTACAACACTCATTCTTGTTCCATTCTGCTAATCTATCTTTCACAGATACCGTTTTCCTGAGAGTTCCCCTGCACAAAGACCACTATTACAGAGGGCGAAATTTGGCCAACCACACTCACCTCACCAGTGATGCTTTACCTCTTCATAATGCCGCAAGAGACTGGGCAGAGATGATCTGTCTCCACCGCTCTCAGGGATTATGGGATCGAAAGAGTCAGATCAACCGGATATCATGACAATGCTTTGTTGTCACGTGTTCTGTGTGAGGTAGGACAGAAGTGATGTTTGAGGAGGATGTAAAGCTGGGGTAATGAACGCTTGAGCTCTGTTCTGAATGGAGTGAGCTGCCTTGCATTACAGATTTGGAACGTTTTACATAGGTAGCAACTTTGTGCATCATACAAAATAGTGACGCTATACAAGAGATTCTACACTGTAAAAAAAACAAAATAAAAAGTTCTCTATATACAGCGAAGGAACTGGTATTTTATTGCAGAACATTATATATTGCAACACAATGCAATGTATAATTTAAAATACGGGTAAAAAATCAATACGGAAAAATCCTTTTGGAACACTTAATTTCTATAGTCCACATTAGACATTCAATTAACTATAAGTAACTTTGCAACTTCATGTCAACTAACTCTCATTAGAGCATTAGTAGACTGTCTGCTTAATATCTGCTAACAATTTATTTTGATGCTCCCCAACAGACATTCTACTTACTAGAAGTAACTTTGCAAGTACATCAATTTATCTTACTAACCCTAACAGTCTACTAATACTGTAAGGAGAGTTAGTTGACATGTAGTTGCAAATTAATGGTGAATATGTAGTTGCAAAGTTATTTATTGTTAGTAGACTGTCTAAAGTGGGCATAAAAAATGAAACATGTAAATAAAGTGCAATTCCTTTATATTATGGACTTTTCTTAGATTGTACTTCAAATTGGTTTCAAAAGCGTTTACTGATAGCATGTTGCTAAGCTAAAAAACATTTGGTAAAACATGTATTTTTAGAAAATTTTAGATAATCTTTTTTTATGATCCCCATTGCAATGCATTATGGTGTTACCTTCTCTGTGAATGATACAGTATATGCAGTGCTACCGTATAGGCATCTTTAGATAGCACAATGTCCCTTTCTGCCTTCACATTGTGAGCACAACTGTATGATTCCTTAATGCAGCCCACCTAGGCAGCTCACTAAGGTCCGATACAAGGCGTAAGATCTTATTTTATTAAAGTTCGAATTTTCGGTAACACTTTAGTTTAGGATCCAATTCTCACTATTAACTAGTTGCTTATTAGCATGCATATTACTATGATATTGGCTGTTTATTAGTACTTCTAAAGCACATGTTAATACCTTATTCTGCATGACCATATTCTACATCCCTAATCCTACACAATACCTAAACTTAACAACTACTTTACTAACTTTTAATAAGCTGTAATTAGGAGTTTATGAAGGCAAAATTTGTAGTTAATAGTTTGTTAATAGTGAGAATTGGACCCTTAACTAAAGTGACTGAATTTTCACTGTTTGTGTGATTTATTTATTTTTTCACTCCAGATGGAAGTATATCTGAATGGTAATGAAGGTCTGTATTAGTCATAATGTGAGCAAGAGTTTAGATTCCTTAAGATCTCAGCACCTGTTTGACAAGATAATTGTATGTTTACTTGTAATATTTTTCAGTTTTTAGTCACACTTCAGATGCGTGCGCGTGTGTGTGTGTGTGTGTGTGTGTGTGTGTGTGTGTGTGTGTGTGTGTGTGTGTGTGTGTGTGTGTGTGTGTGTGTGTGTGTGTGTGTGTGTGTGTGTGTGTGTGTGTGTGTGTGTGTGTGTGTGTGTGTGTGTGTGTGTGTGTGTGTGTGTGTGTGTGTGTGTGTGAAAGATGGAGTGAGAGGGAGTTTTAGAATTCATACTAATTTAGTTGCTCAGTTATGTGTGGAAAAGAGCCCTCACAAAATCCATTAATGTAGGCTACTTAGTCTATCTCCAGAGATAATATGTATATATTTCATAGAGTAAGCCTATATAGTTTGTGCCTGAAGTAATTCAAAGAAGGATATTTTACACACAAAGAGCAACTAATGAGCAGGGAAATGAAAAACATTGAAGAATAACTTTAAAGGTACAGTCTTCTACTACTGAAACAACCACTAATAGATTGTGTAGAACTGCAGTAGATCACCAAACACTTGTGAACGTACCTAATTGTGTGTGCACCATGAGTGGCAAAATAATGACTTTTTTTCTTGTTTCCCTCATCTGCTGTTAATCGGACAAACAACAAACCGAATAATGTTTTGAAAGTACCACACAGTCACTGTGATACAATTTCTTGGAGAATTGACCTACAGATAGCATATATACAGATGTATATTAAAGTATTTTTTACATTGAAAAAAGACACACACCAACTTTAAACAATTGTATTCTTTATTTATAGTAAATAAAGGTCCTAACTGGGGGCTAAACACCACCTATTCAATGTAGGTATCTCAATTTAGACCATGTCATTCTCATTTCCAATAGGTCACTAAAATAGTCTCTCAGATGTAGAATGACATTTAGCACAGGCTTATATAGATAGAAATATCAAATAGAAATCATTTGTAACATATTTTGTCTTAAGTGTCAAATTTGATCAGTGTTAGTTTCTAAAAAAATATTTCTGTCCTCAAACTTTTGAACGGCAGTGTATGAACATCCAGCTTATACGCTCATTAAAGCAGGCTTATCTAGTTTTTCCTGTATATTTTGAATTGAAAGACTGTTTGTTTTCTTTGCAGCTTGACAGATGTGATCACTATGAAATAGAAAAGAGCTGCATAAATATTCTGCAAAAACTCAAACTAACTGTTACTCATTTTACATTTTTATTCAAACGGTCAGAGAGAAGATAGAAAATGGTAGTGTAAGACTAAATTATTATTTTTATTTTTTTAAGTCCTTTGGAGAAGAGACCTTGATAAATTATAATTTATGGACCTGTGTGATATGACCCTTTGAAAGGAAAACCGGCCATGGGAACCTGTGGGACACCTGTGGGACACCTGTGGGACACCTGTGGGACACCTGTGGGAACCTGTGGGAACCTGTGGGACACCTGTGGGACACCTGTGGGAACCTGTGGGACACCTCTGGGACACCTGTGGGAACCTGTTGGAGACCTGTGGGAACCTGTGGGACACCTGTGGGAACCTGTGGGAACCTGTGGGACACCTGTGGGACACCTGTGGGAACCTGTGGGAACCTGTGGGACACCTGTGGGACACCTGTGGGAACCTGTGGGACACCTGTGGGACACCTGTGGGAACCTGTGGGAACCTGTGGGACACCTGTGGGACACCTGTGGGAACCTGTGGGAACCTGTGGGACACCTGTGGGACACCTGTGGGACACCTGTGGGACACCTGTGATAACCTGTTGGAGACCTGTGGGAACCTGTGGGACACCTGTGGGAGACCTGTGGGAACCTGTGGGACACCTGTGGGACACCTGTGGGAACCTGTTGGAGACCTGTGGGAACCTGTGGGACACCTGTGGGACACCTGTGGGAACCTGTGGGAGACCTGTGGGACACCTGTGGGAACCTGTGGGAGACCTGTGGGAACCTGGGGGACACCTGTGGGACACCTGTGGGAACCTGTGGGAAACCTGTGGGAACCTGTGGGACACCTGTGGGAACCTGTGGGACACCTGTGGGAACCTGTGGGAACCTGTGGGACACCTGTGGGACACCTGTGGGACACCTGTGGGACACCTGTGGGACACCTGTGGGAGACCTGTGGGAACCTGTGGGACACCTGTGGGACACCTGTGGGAATCTGTGGGAATCTGTGGGAACCTGTGGGACACCTGTGGGAACCTGTGGGACACCTATGGGACACCTGTGGGAACCTGTGGGAAACCTGTGGGAACTGTGGGAACTGTTGGAACCGGGAAACTGTTTCATTTCAGACAGGAGAGGCAGACATAATTTCTAAATATTGTGCTTATTTTCTCTCTTTCATCTGTCTCTGTCACTCCCTTTCTCTGTTTTTTTCTCTCTCTGCATCAGACATGATTTTAAAGTCTAAACAGTTTTTTTTCTCTCTCTGGTAGTCTCTGTTTAATATCTTTCCTGGCTTACCTATAATATATGAAAATCAATATATGAGGGTGATAGCACATGCTGAGAGGATGCATTTGCTTTGATTTTAAAGGATTACTGTTATAATCATATTTTGTTTTGTATATTTTGATTCACCGCAAACGGTTGGAGAAAGGAGGACTTGAGAGTACATCATGAATGTATTTATAGGTGTCTCTTTTTACTCTGGTGAATCTCAGGGTATGATTACCTTCTTAAAGTCAACATGAAATCAAAATGGAATATTTTTGCTTTCTTAATGCATGTTCCTAATCTTATTGTGAATTATTCATTAGTGCATGCTATTCTTAGTAAAACAAATTGTTATGTGAAATAACTTTCCTTTTTGGCCTGTTACTTTTCAACCCCTCCCATTCCCACTCCTCTTGATCCATGGGGATTAAAAAAAAAATGCATGTGCCATTCGATGCTAAATATTGTTTTCAAAAATGTGTTTGGGTGTTTCATGTTGAATTTAAAGACAGGTACATTTATATTTATATATATATATATATATATGGGTCCAGGTCCATTTATTGTCATATGCCGAGATTCCTCTTTGGACACTTTTTTAAAGGGTTAGTTCTCCCAAAAATAAAAATTGTCATCATTTCCTCACCCTCATGCCGTTCCAAACCCATAAGACTTTTGTTTATCTTCGGAACACAAATGAAGATGTTTTTTATGACATCTTAGAGCTTTCTGTCCCTCCTTTGACAGTTACGCAACAACCACTTTGACGCTTTAAATGGTTCATAAAGAAGAGATCGTAAAACTAATCCATATTAATTGAGCAGTTTAGTCCAAATTTTCTGAAGAGACTCTGAATTTGAAACAGATTGAATTTAGGCTTTTATTCACATATAAACATTGATCAGTGAACATAAACAGAAGCTCAACCGAACTTGCTTGATGTGCGAGAAAAAACCTCTTCCTGAAGCTCAAACGTGCTGCGTAACACGAGAATGAACCTCATTGATTCTCACACGTCAAGTGAACATGCTTAAACTTCCGTTCATCATAACTGATGTGCGAGTTGATGAATGTGAATTAAAGCCCCAATTCATATGGATTCGTTTTACGATCTCTTTATGAACTTTTTGAAGCGTCAAAGTGGTAGTTGCATAGCTGTTAATGGAGGCACAGAAATCGCTTTCTCGAAAATCGAAAGTTTATTAAAAATATCTTAATTTGAGTTCCAAAGATGAATGAAAGTATTACAGGTTTGGAACGGCATTAGAGTGAGTAATGACAAAATTTTCATGTTTAGGTGAACCAACCCTTTAACCATTTAAGGACTCTTTGTGGGTGGCGTATTTTCTGAGAAACAGCAAAAAAAAAACTTAAAAGGTTAAATATGGAGTTTTAGAGATGGGGGTAAACCTACATAAAGCTTTTATGTTTGTTTTTCTTGCTGTTCCAGGAAGAAGAAAACATGATTTTGGGCTACTCACAAGCATAGCACCGTCCCTTTGAAAGCCATACAAATATTCTTTTTGTGTGTGTGTGTGTGCAGATCTGGCCCTATGCAGTTGTATAAACAGATATAGTCACACAGATTTCCATAGTAGCTTGGTTACTGACCCATGAGCCGGAACGAAGAGGGAACTGAGCTCTTGTTTTCTTCTCTACATTGCATCTGGGATTCTAACCCTCTATCCACACCCATTCCTGCATCCAAACCTGATCTTGCGAGAAAATCTTCAAGTAAAATGAATCCTCCAGCTTTCAGAAGTGTACACCTCTGTATTAAAGTTCATGCAAGTTTACTAAAAGTTTAAAAGTGTGGACGAAGTGACTTGGTACATGATGTCTCTTTCTAGGCTATGCTGCAATTGTTCCAGCATGACAGGGAATGATCAAATAGGCCTTTTTTGTCCCGCCAACTTCTGCTAAAGAGGGACATTATTGGCTATTTGGCTGCAGGAAAGAAATGGCAAGAACACTGTCATTTTTACCTTTTCTGTCATCAGCATCTCTTAGCATTGCACATGTTCTTACCCTTCAAAAACGCCCTGATAACCGAGACAGCTTGACGTATGTTATGCGACAACACAGTTTGTGCAACAATTTAGTCATTTGAAATTTGATTGTTCATTATAAAAGAATCATATAAAATAATGTACATTGATGAACATTTCCTAAAAAGTTTCTTCTTCTTCTTTTTTTTTTTGACATTTTAAAATAGCTTTTTTTCTATTTAAATACATTTTAAAGTAGTATTTATTTCTTTGATCAAAGCTGAATTTTCAGCATCATTACTCCAGTCTTCAGTGTCACATGATCCTTTATAAATCATACTAATATGCTGATTTGGTGCTCAGTTATTATATTGGTGCTTAATTATTAATAATGGTTCTTATTGTCATCCTTGTTCAAAATAGTTTTTGCTGCTGATTAATATTTTTGTAGATACTGTGATAAATTATATTTCAGTATTTTATGATAAAATTCAAAAGACCAACATTCATTTGAAAAAAATTATCTTTTACAACATTAGAAACGTCTGTCACTTTTGATCAATTCAATGTTTCCTTGTTGAATAAAAGTTTCTTATTCCAAACTTTTGACTGCCGGTGCAAATGTGTCTCTGCTTCACTAAGATTAAAGAAGGTGTTTGTGATCCAGCACTAATTTGACTTGTGTGTTTTACATCACATCAAACTGACCTCAAGCATTAGTAGGTTAAAAGGGGACATGTCTTTACATCTCTATGTCTGCTTTATAAACAACATTGACCTATGCCAGATTTTTTTGCTTAGGTAAACACAGGGAACCTCCTGAACACATCAAGAACATCAAGAATCCTCGGGTGGGCATCAAGATTCATGGGTCAGAGCCCAAATGTTTTTCAGCGTGACATTTGCAGAACAAAGCATCTAAAACAAAGCTGCGTGCACACCTTTGGGCAACTGCTTTAACACTGCATGGAGAGTCTGGCTTCCCCTAAAATTATATCCCCCTACATTGCTTTCATATAAATGTTTATTTTATTTTTTTTAAATGTATTTTTTAAAAACAAGTCTCCAAGGCTGAATTTATTGGATCAAACATACAGTAAAGTAATATTTACATACATAAATAAATATCCTCGATTTGGTGCTCAAGTAACATTTCTTATTATTATTAGTTTAGAACCGTTATCCTGCTTAATATTTTTGTATTTGTGTGTGTGTGTGTGTGTGTGTGTGTGTGAGAGAGAGAGAGCATGGGTCATGGGGATAAAAAAAAAAAACTATGAGATGGGAGGAAAATTTATTTGTCAATGATTTTGTGTTTCTCAGGGGAATGCAAAACATTTGCGAGAGAACTTAAAAGCATTAAAGCTGATATATTATGCCCATTTTCACAAGATAAATATAAATCTATGGTGTCCCCAGAATGTGTCTGTGAAACTTCAGCTCAAAATACCCCCCAAAACATTTTTTATAGCTTGTCAAATTTGCCCCTTTTTGGGTGTGAGCAAAAACACATTTTTGTGTGTGTTCCTTTAAATGCAAATAAGCTACTGCTCCCCGCCTGTTCAGAGGAGGGCCAATCCTCTCCAGCAATAACAAAACACCTGAATCTCACTCATCCAAGATCTCAGAAATAGCTAGTAGCGGAGTACAGCCTTATGGAGAGACTCAGGAAGAGGTTCAACTTTTAGATGGGCGTTTCTGAATGGTTAGTGGATACATTTATGTAGTTGTTGTGGAGCTACATTGATTCATCTCATGGACTTGCATACTGTCATGTTTAACTTTTACACAAGTTGACACAGTTCCCTGAGGTCTTTATAAGACAACTGTGAATTTTTTTGGTCAAATAGTATACTGTGCTCGTCTGTGCAGGAACAACAGTACAGTTTGCATGCTTTGCTCAATCTTTTGCCATTGCGTTAGAACCTGTTACATTATCGTTGCTTCTGAAAACCAAATGACGGGTCCGTTGATGGAAACGTGCAGATTAAGGGGCGGTAATATTAAAATAAGATGCTTTTTCTGAAACAACCAACTGATTGGCTTATTTTTGTACATGCTTGGAGAGAAATGCATGCCAAAACAAAGTTACTGGGTTGTCACTTTTCACGGTTTCTGGGTTGGTAGATGCACCGGGGACCCAAAAAGTCAGAATTTCGTGATATGTCCCGTTTAAAAAAATGTTTTCCCAATTTAATCATATTTTTTTTTCTACCACCATGTCCCTTTAAGGGAACTGTCAGTTAAATGGTTTACAAGCTTGTCTATATACAACTGCCTTCACGTTGTGGTCAGAATTACCTAATTATCTGTTTGATCTCTGTACAAACAGACTGTGAAAAAACGTGTTATCTGTTTTAGGAAAATCAGTGATATTGATCTTGACCTTCTTAGTCATACTATTGGTGAATTACTGGTTGCGGCCTCTATCGACCAACATAATGCTGCTTTTACATCTATTTTGGATGAGTTTGCCCCTCTGAAAAAAAACGTGTTTGTTTAAAGAGATTTTCCCCTAGGTATACGTCTGAGTTACGCCAAATGAAGGATCTAGCCTATAAGCAGGCATTTTGAGCGGAAATACAAAAAATCTGGCCTAACAGTTCATAGATCAATGTTTGATCAGCATCAGATTGAGTATAATAATGCTCTCAAAGCTGCAAAAGTAGCATATTATTCTATTATCAGTAGTTACATCTCTAATCCCAGAAGTCTGTTTAGAACGGTCAAAAATCTTATTAAACCTCCTACAGCAAGTGTTCCACCATTGAGCAGTGTAACTAAAATTAAGTCTCAATCTAAAATTTAGAATATTTATAACGCCATTGCCTGTGAGGATGCTTCTGAACTTGAGTTCAGAATCCTCCTAATTTCTCTGGTCTTGATTTTTCAAGTTTCAATGCTGTTCTAAATTAGTTTTTCAATGAATTCAACTACTTGCACTCTTGATTCCCTCCCTACTACTGTTTTGAAAAGCTGTCTACCAGATATTGTACCCCACATCACTGCTATTGTCAATCCTTCACTCAAAACAGGGGTTGTCTCTCCTGCTCTAGTTTGGATCTTGAATGACCTCCTTGTTATAGCTGATTCTGGGGCTTGTTGCATTTTGGTTTTGTTATATCTTTATGCAACACAGTCTCATCCCAAGGCGTCATCTAACTGACGCTTTTGACCATGCGTCAACATGCCGACGCACATAGCACCCTTTAAACGTCAATATGAGACGCTCATCCTCGGGCGTCATCTAACTGACGCTTTTGACCATGCGTCTAAATCCGACGCACATGGCACCCTTTAGCGTCAGTTAGATGACGCTTCCGTTATGGGTAGGTTTAGGTCTGGGGTAGGGTTAGGGTTAGACCACTAGGAGGCGCGTCTCATATTGACGCTTAAAGGGTGCCATGTGCGACGGCATGTTGACGCATGGTCAAACATGGTCAAAATCGTCAGTTAGATGACGCCTTGGGATGAGACTGGGCTCCTTTATGCTGCATTCAATACCATATGTCATAGCATATTATTGGACAGATTCCATATGTGGACTGGTCTGTCTGGAACAGTGTTGAACTGGTTTAAATCCTCTCAGATCGCCCCCAACTTGTTTACCTGCTGGGTACTAACAGGTCTCAGAATGTGACTTTGTCACAGGGTGTCCCTCAGGGGTCAGTATTGGGTCCTGTTTTATTTAGTGTTTATATGCTGCCTCTTAGGCAGATTATTCAGAAGTATGGCCTGAACTATCATTGTTATGTGGATGACACCCAGATTTATTAGCTCTCAGCCTAATCTCACTTGTTCATCTTCGTCTCTCTCTGCCTGTTTGTTAGAAATCAAGGCGTGGATGAAAGAACTTTCTTAAGCTAAATTGTTCCAAAACTGACATTTTATTAATTGGCACTCCATCTAATGTCAATAAGTGTAATGATCTTAAACTTTCAGTAGACAATAACCTAATGTCCTCTTCTGACCAGGTGCGTAATTTGGGTGTGATTTTTGATGCTCAGCTGACATTTGATTCTCATTTTAAAAACATAACCAAGGTTGTTTTTTCAACTTCGGAACATTGCTCGCATTAGACCTTTTCTCTCTAGGCCTGATGCAGAGAGGCTTATCCATGCCTCCCTCACATCGAGGCTTGATTATTGTTATTCTCTCTTTGCAGGTTTACCAGCAAGTTCGATTAAGAGGTTGCAATATATACAAAACTCAACCGCACGTGTTTTGACTTAAAAATCTTCTTGCCATCACATTACCCCCATTCTCCACCAACTGCATTGGCTTCCAGTTCAATCACGTATTGATTTTAAAATTCTGATTTTAACTTATAAAGCAATGCATGGGTTGGCTCCAGATTACATCTGTGATTTGGTTATTGCATCCTTACTCGCTCGCTCTCTCTGCTCCACTGGCTCTCTCTCTCTCTCTCTCTCTCTCTCTCTCTCTCTCTCTCTCTCTCTCTCTCTCTCTCTCTGTCGGCCTTGTTGTAAATCGGGGGATGGTTTTTTCCTATAATGCGTATAAAGTTATGTAACTCATTACCTGCATCTATTAGGAATGCTGCATCTGTGGATTGGTTTAAGAAACTTCTTAAGACATCTTTTTAGTCAAGCTTTTAATTTATAATTTATAACTGTGTATTTTTTGATATTATGTTGTTTTTTCCCCTTGTTTGATGGTGTAGTTACTGCATCTACCATCAGGGGTGAAGTGGCCCATGGTACCTAGTCCCTTGCCTTTAAAAAATGACATCATAATCCAGAAAGTTACATCACTTTATAGGGAAAACAACAGCTCAAACATGAGTAAGTATCAGCAATGAATTGGATGAGATTAGTGCTGTTTTAATTTTACTGTAAAATCCCATCCTGTTTGATAGAACTGTTACATTACAAAAATCAGCATGGTAATAATAATATTTTTCAAATCCAAATTCCATTTCTGAATAGACCTCTCTCTTTTTTGTCTTATATAATTCTCCTATTTCTCTCAACTCCAGTCCATAACTCTCTATCTCTGGGGTTTTATACGTTGTCAAGCAATCAAGCATTTTTTTGGGCCACTCAATCTGCAGGTAAGACTTTTCATTGCGTGTCTTTAGCCTTTGTTTTATTCATCTAAGCACATTTCACAGAGGATAGCTGGTTAAAAATTCATCCTATCTCATGCACCTTGATTCCTGGTGTAGGAATGAGAATGTCAGAATTAAAGAAAGTGACAATAAAGCCCTGATGTTCCCCGATGAGAGTTGTGCGCATCCGAGGCCTCAACTGATAAAGCTCAATCATTCGTGCAATCCGTGGACAAAAATACAGCAGGCTCTCCAAAACAACAACATCAGTTATTCAACAGTTTCCATTCCTGGGTTAGATATCAAAATTCTGACAACACAGAAAATCACTCTTCAAATAGCACCTTCTGTGTTAGATCAGCCCAGCTGTCATTTTACCTGCAACTTTTTAGTCTGCGTGAGCACGTCGACACCACTTGTGTTCGGTTTGTTACCTGCGCACCATTTCAGACAGAGCGGAAAATAAATTTGACCTACACAGACGAATGGACGAACTGTTATTGTGCACCAGCAAAGAGAGACGAATAAAGCGAGCATAGTAGACAAATTCTGAAAATCGGAGAATGATGGCCAATCATTTTCTCAAAGCTCTTCTCAATGGAAAGGCAATGGACCTTTTGGTGTGCTGTTATGGTCAGTTAGTTGTTTTCTATTTGGAAAAGGCATTAACACTTTTCACTGTCACAAGAGAAGCTATGAGCCAAAGATATCTAGAATTCTCTATATGAAAGTTTACTGCAGTGAAGAGTTTTGATTCTCTCCCTGAAGAGGCTGGTGCGCTCTTAATCGTTTGATACAGTGCAGGTTGGAGTGTGTAGAGAAAAAAAAAAAACCTTACGAGGTGATTTATCTGTATGGATCGGCTGTCAGAGAGATAAATCGAGGGAGGCAATAGCTGGAAACATCACATAGCACATTGTATGTAGCAGGTTTGGCTCTGGCGTCTGGAAATATTACACCGTAACTTTTACAACCAATACATCGGCCTTGGCTTTTGTAAACTGTGAGAGATCCAAGTGAAAATAGTATATAAATAATACTAAAATAACATTGTTTGTACTACATCAATGTGTGGCTCCCATCAATTGGCTCCCTATTAAATATCATATACATTTTATATATGATTTTTATATATAAACCTATATAAACACATATGTTTTTTTTTAAATATATGTTTAAAAAACATATATGTTTTTCAAAAATATTTATAAAATATTTTCTAATAACGTAATATTGACGGAACGTAAAAGGCGGAACTCTAAAGCGCAGAAGTACAGCGCCCGGACAGACTGTGGCGTGCACATAACAGAGACGCAGGATGGCTGAGTGCGAAATCTGAACTGCACCCTTTCTGTTAAAAGCTAACGTATTGAAAATTGGCAGAATTTTATTGTGGCCCATTTTGTATTTTTGTATGAGAACTACTTTCTTTATTGTTTAGTTTTCACATCAATGCTGTACAAATATCTGTTAACTTATTATTTACATTATACGTAGGTTTACTGTACTGCCCTCCACAGTCACAGTGTGTAGCCTATCAGAGCAATGACAGTCATAAAAAGTTACATTTTGACTGTGCTCATGATCATGCACTTTTTTTTAATACGCTGTTTTTGATTGTGGTATACAGCAACAATTTGAAGTCATTTTTTTTTGACAACATTTATTTTATTTTTTTCTGAAGGATTATATTGCTCAATTGCACATAACAGGAGGATGTTGGTTAGAAGTCTATTCTTTTATGTTAGAGATTCAGAATATGCTGAAGTTTGTATTAATTTACTAGAAGTATGCTACTAGTACAGGCACACATTTATTTTCCTGTTGGTTCTTTGCAATGTTGGGACATATGCTGGCAAATGTAACCTTACAGTTGACTTGCCAAATCACTTCCATTTATTTTTTTATTAATACAAGATATTGGAATTAAATTCTTTATGGGTCAGTCCATATTGGAGCTTTGCATCTCATCGCGGGTATAAATACAGAAGTAGATGCACGCACCAGCTGTCTTTCGCTTCAGAGCCGATCGGTCTTCATGTCGATGTTTCTGAAGAGTGTTATATTACAATGAGCGAGTGTGTCGGCGCTTCTTCAGGAAGTCTCTCCCGGTGCTGGTGGTTCTACAGCCTGAGTGCAGTGGTGGTCACGAATATGTGGACACAACGCAATGTGGACAGAATGCAAAGCCTCAGGACCTCAGACCAGCTCTTCGTCTGTTACGGAGGCCAGCAGAAGTGAAAGGCTGTCTCCAAGCATAGGTTGGCCCACTGGATAGTGGATGCCATCATCTTGGCGTATGAGTCCTAAGTCCACATACGTAACCAAGACATTATTTTTTTTCTTTTTTTCTTTTGTATTATACCAAATCATTTTATCCAAAAACTAGTAGCATCATGACTCATTTCTGTAAAAAAAATAAAATAACGTGATTCCTGAGTGTACTCTACACTAACATGAAATAAAAATTGACTAAAAACTGTTTTCGTTCCAAAATGAAAGATGAGAGACATAGAGCGCTGTTGACTTTTTAAAGTGCTGGACATGAATGATTTTGTAGTGAAACTTCTGACCAGGGCAAATGAACTAGCCGCTATATAGCAAAGTCAAATACAGCAGGCTGTCATAATGATGGATATCTGCTCTTATAAACAGGAATGATGGAGCACAGAACAATCTGTTTGTGCTGTTTTCATTAGCAAGTTCAGTGGCAGCGGAATTTATTATACCGTGTTTGCATCTTCACCTGAGCAAGGCATCTCAGAGGGAAAAAACCTTTTCTTTAAATTAGTTTGATAACATTTTCTGTTTACTATATTGCACTTTATGAGGTAATATACATTTGTACAATATACATTTCAACAATATCGTTTCACAAATAAATGTAATCACAGTTGCAGCACCCAATTCACATTTTCCATCTTAAACAGCCTGCAAGATTAATATTAGTGTGTATGCATGATGCATTGCATTCAAAATAGTTTGCCAAATGTGTCCAGATGGCATAGTTTATCTGGTGAGTCGCAGTGTGCATTCATGCATGCTTTTACAGCTATGCAAAAGTCATACAGGTTAAATGAATGTGAGTAAATGATGTCAGTTTTAATTTATTGGTTGAAATATCGCTTTAAAGGGGCACTTCACCGCTGGACAAATGGGCTTTCAATAAAACTTGTCTGCCTATAAATTAGAAAGGCGAAACAATGTTTGAAATCGGTGCTACTTGAATAGAGAAAAAAAGGCTGTTATCTTCCCTTTTGCCGAATAGGTAGGAAAAACTCAACACCCATAATGCACTGGGGATGTTACCATCCAAGGCCTCTCCCACCAATCTGCTATGGATACGCTTACTACCCCCTTGTTTTAGTAAGAAAAACTTCTTAGTAAACTTTTATTCACAGTGGTGTTAGCTTGTATTGTTCCCAGGTGCAACAATTTGAAGAGTAAACATTTAGCGGGAGTGAGTTACTTTCGGTTTCAAGTTAAGGATCCAGCGCCTTGTAAGCATCGGCTAAAGACTGCAAAGAATCGTAAATACGGAGAGAACGCCTCCCAACCGCCGAAGCAAAGCGCCATCGTGAACAGGTAAAGCTGTTGCCATTGTAGTGTTAAATTTTTACTATAATGTAGACAGTATGATAGAATTTTCAGCGATTAAACCTACCTTTATAATAACTGTTCTGTCGATCCGACTGTCCGTAGGCACGGATACAAAAATGCAGAAGTATAATCTTTAGTTTCCTCGAAAGCCCTGGAGCTCTCAAAAGTCTTAATAAACGAGAATATCTCAGTCCAGGTACTGTAATATGTAATGTAATAAGTAAGCATTTTTGATTTACATATACTACCGACATTGTAACAATACAATGTGGGTTGAAAATCTGTGAAGTTTCACTTTAAGTAGTCTCGCGTAGCCAGACCACCAGTCTGACAGCAGAAGGTCTGGACTCCATAGTAGCTTTCATTGGCCAAGGACTGACCAGAGGTCATCTGAATGACATGTAAAGCAACCAATTACAGTTCGTTTTGTTCAGCATCATGTTTAGGGGCGTGAAAATGCAAACGTTGATGTCCCTACTATAAAAAAAAAGGTGTGTAAAACTCTTGGATGTATTTTAAAGAGTCTATGCCACAAACTTTACATACTTAACATACTACTTTTGTCAATCTAGCGTTTAGTTGGACCTGATAAGCGCTCATTGTCACAGTTGTAAACATGGAGGCATCACAGCATTTTTGTTTCTAGCCGGACCGTTAAAGAACGTGACACACAAGTCACCCGGAAATCCTGTAGAATCCTTAGAAACTCCTAAAATGTTCCCAATATTGTTTTTCCATGTGCATCAGTCATTCAGCCAACGGTCTGAGGGCATGACGTCTGAGGCTGAGTCTACACTTTAAGTGTCTCACTTTAACCGTATTCACCCTGTGTGAACTGGGATGCAATCGAGACACAATTGTCTAGTAGGTGTGTGGCTCTATTGTATTGGCTGACAAGTCAGTTAGTAAATCTGTTGCCCTTCAGGAACATTTAAAGAGACAGATGCCTTTGCCCTCAGAATACCCTCAAATTGATTATTGGTAATGCAAATATCTAACTGAAATGCAAGCCTGTGTTGGTTTTAATTACATTGGTATGAATTATAATCAAATTACTGTAAAATTTAAACAAAAAGCTTTAATAGAGTATAAGACATTTTGAAATAATCAAAGATGAAATGAAGCAAGCTTGATTCTCTCTCTTCTTGCCTCTATTTTGTTCTCGCAGCTCTTTAGAGACACTTTTGAATGCCAAGTACATGCTGAAACAGGCAGAATTATGAGGCTCAATCTCCTTCTGCTACTTCTCACAGCATGTAATTTTACTAAAGACATTCTGGCAGTTTCCTGGGAACACAAACCTAACTTAATAATAATAATACACTCAATCAAATATATGCAATATGCCTATTGTTTTGCCTCTCATGGAGCTGAAGGACGTATTGGAGAGTCAGTGCTGCTTTAGTTAAGTATATCTATATTGCTCTTGTGTTATACATATAATTAACTTCCTAAAAAAATATTTATGGTATTACCTTTAGGTTTTATCCTTTAGCGTTCAATTGATCTTAATCCTTTGTCATTATAAGATGTTATGGGAGGTACTTCATGCAGTGAGGGAAGTTGAACAACAAAGAACGTCCTGGTTGCGTATGGAAGGAGGGAACGGAGGACGTAGTCGACGCCGACTGAAATGGGATCTCGCTAGAGAGCCTGTCTTCTTCGAGTACTATTGAACGAGCCAATGTAATTGGCGTGCGTGATTCGCATCACACACTCCGCCCCCGCGGCGCGGGTATAAATACGGAAGTGGATGCACGCACTAGTTGCTTTTCGCTGAGGAGCCAAGAGTAACCCGGGGTCAGCGGTGGTCCAGCGGTAGTGGCAAGGGGACTACGTCCTCCGTTCCCTCCTTCAGGGAACGGTGGGTTGCATACGCAACCAGGACGTTCCCTTTCAGTCGATAACGTCGGACGTAGTCGACGCCGACTGAAATGGGATCAACCATTGAACACGCCACTAACGCTGCCACCTTCCAGTGCCTAAACCAAAGCCTCCTGATGCCCCCGCCAACTTAAGGCGGGGAAGGACAGGGCTTAGGCCAGGGAAGTCACTGCTGTTCCTACAGGACCACTGGGAAAGCGTTCCCCGTACGTTGGAAGGAAGGGACGCTGCGGAAGCCACATCCAACCCAGAGGGAGGTAATGTGGAGAATACACATATGAACTGGGCGGAAACCGGGCAGTCTAACATATGGAATGTCACTGGGGTGGCTCCAGCCTAAGACGGGGGGAGACACACCGGACAGTGACGGCAGAGAGACTCTGCCGAGGGAAGACACGGGCTCACCGCAGGGAGCCGTATCGTGGAAGAATACACATATGGGGTCACCGAAGGGACCGCAACATATGGACCCAGCCTAACACAGTTTCCACACTGCTTACGAGTGGTAGGCCTAACACCAGACGTTCCGCACGTCCGACGTCGGAGGGGTGTGGAGGAACTCAACAGGGTTCAATTTTAAGGGAACTCAACTGGAGTAGAAAGGCGCACGTATCCAGTCCATAGGAGGGGAATGGCGCAGCAAGCCGACACTTGAACCGGGCTCACGGTGAAACTGGCTTCATGAGAAGGGAGCCCACGGGAAGCAGCGGTTCAACTAGGTGTCGTCCAGCCCCCAACTCTAGAATCTGTTTAGCAAAGTATATCGTCAACGCCCAGGCGGAGCACTTTACACTCATCATAGAGGAGCTCAACACCTAAGTGGACATGTTGCATCTCGGATCTTTGCCGAAATGAAGGCAAGCACTAAGTGCAACTTTGCATGGAAACAGCCTTCCCTCTCTGCTGAATTCCAACAGATATTTGAAGAGCTGGTCTGAGGTCTATGACTTGCATTCTGTACACGTCCAAGCGAACGGACAGAGAAGCCAGGGCTGGATCTGCCTCCTCCAGGGCAGCGCTTGCAGGCTCACCACCTGCTCCTATTACGGGAGAGGTAGGAACCTTGGGCACAATCCGAGCCGGGGTCTCAGCTTGTGAGAGTTAGCCGGCCCAGACTCCAGGCACAATACGTTGACCGAAAGCGAGCAAGTCCCTACCCTCTAGTAGAGACCACGCGAGCAGGAGAACTGATATAACAGAATTTTTAACTCACTACCTGCAGTGGCTCAGGGGCGGTCTCTGCAGTGCAGTCGCACCAGGGACAAGGCCCAAGAGGATAAAGAGGGACACAAGGATTTACAAGACCTTGCTCCTCAGGAACCTGACGATCAGAACGTGCTTCTGCATACTTCTGCAACACGATGAGCGTCGTTTAAAAACCGAGGCAACATCATTTTGAGGGTGATTTAGGAAAACAGCCTACTGCAACCCATTTTGCAGGAAAGAGAGCACTGAAGTGATCGAAAGCTTTCAGGATCTCCTCTGGAGAGAAGACGCACTCAACGACTAGGTTCCACTTCTAAAGGCGTAAGCACGCTACCCCATTCTAGGGGGTGCTCGCAGAAGTGATGGTAACTATCACACATTCTTGTGATAGCCACCCGAACCTCCGCGTTCAGTTGTAAGACCGCCCGGAATCCCCGGGGGAAGAACGCGTGTGGCATCGTGCCCCGCCCCCGAAGAGTTTTCCGGGGAAGTCAGGAAGGCTGTTGATGGGAGCCAGGTCTAGTTGGGCCAATAAGGGGCAACTATGAAGACCTGTTCCTCTCCTGACTTGGCACGTAGGTGCAAGTGACGGGCGCAAAAGACAGGAGCATTGCTCAACACAACATGTGAAGATCACTGGGCTTCAGGAGCATTTTCTGCTCAGCACTTGGGTGTGACAAGTTCACTGAGCTTCAGGAGCATTCCTGCTCAACACCTGAGTGTGATAAATTCACCGAGCTTCAGGAGCATTTCTGCTCAACACTTGAGTACGAAGAACCTCACTGAGCGACAGGAGCATTTCTGCTCAGCACTTGAGTGTGACAAGTTCACTGAACTTCAGGAGCATTCCTGCTCAACACCTGAGTGTGATAAACTCACTGAGCTTCAGGAGCATTTCTGCTCAACACTTGAGTGCGAAGAATTTCACTGAACGACAGGAGCATTTCTGCTCAGCACTTGAGTGTGACAAGTTCACTGAGCTTCAGGAGCATTACTGCTCAACACCTGAGTGTGATAAACTCACTGAGCTTCAGGAGCATATCTGCTCAACACTTGAGTGCGAGGAACTTCATAGAGCACCAGGAGCATTTCTGCTCAGCACTGCGTGTGATGAATTCACTGAGCTACCTGTGATGGACTCACTGAGCTACAGGAGCATTGCTGCTCAACACCTGAGTGCGATGAACTTCACTGAGTTTCAGGAGCAACTCTGCTCAACATGAAGTGTGATGATCTCACTGACTTGAGCAGGCGCAAGGCGACCCTGAGTCGCAGTCTGAGACCCAGTGTTTGTCCAAGGGTAGTCCGCTCGGTTTACCCAAACACTGGCGGAAAAATAAAACCGGGGGGGCAATTGAGCGGCCCCGGAATGGTCAAGACCCAGCGGACCCAGGGGATGGAGTCTCCACTTGCCCTGGCTATAACTGTCGTGAGGCTCGATGGCGGCACGATTGAGTAAGCGGGAGGAGTGGAACAAGGCGCCCTCAGAAGCGTCTGACTCCAAGGAGGAGGTGACGGGAGAGTTTGTGACACCCGCAATGTCTAACAACTCGAGGCACGAATGCCCGTGTAGTCGGGGGACGCCCAGGCCCCCGTTAAAACACGCCCTTTGTACATGGCCCCTCTGTTGAAGAGGGTTTGGCAGCAGACCGGGATGAACTATAGTCACACAGGGTGAGCTGCTCTGCCACGGTCACCTCGGGACTCGATCGTGAAGCTAGCGCTGAAGCGGTCACATATGGAGGGAGCCAAAGGCTGCGACTACCATATACCCCAGGAGCCTCTGAAAGTTCTTTCAGTGGGACCCTTTCTCACTTCAACACCAGCTGAACACATTCTCATTGGAGAGACATGTTGGACCGAGTACCTCTCCAAAACTAGAAAAGAGATACTCAGCCCATGGGCGAGATTACTCTCTTCCAGTTGACCTGAAGACCCAACGGGCTTTGGAGCACTCGAGGGGAAGGACACTGTACTGATACTCCACCCTTAGACGCAACACACAGGATGGCCTGCGGTGCGGGAGGTAGAGATCTGAAGCACATGTCTTTCAGGTCAAAGCTGCAGACCAATCTTGGGCCAAGAAGGTCACGACCCACCCCCTAGTAGCACGAAGAACGAGTTTACAACTGGCCTTCGTACCGGCTGGAGGAGCGGCTATATCAAATCCTTCGCCAGCAGGATAAGATAAGTACGCACAAGTCAGGAGCACTGCTCAACACTCGGTGTGATGAATATCACTGAATTTTCAGGAGCACGTCTGCTCAACACCTAATGTGATGACTATCACTGACTTGAGCGGGGTAGCCGAGCCTGAGGTGGGGCAGCAAAGTAGAGAGAGTGGTGTTAGTGTGCTGTGCAACACTTACCTGTCTCCACAAGCGGCAGGGGGCGCGTGAGAAGGCGGATGACCGGGTCCTCGAACGCACCAAGCTGCCTGCTGGCGACCAAGGGGGAGCTGAGGGGTGTAAGGCTATACAGGGTCACACCCGCCAGACTGGCCCTCTCGGGACCCAGGAACAGATGAAATTGCTCTCTCTTTGAAGTGTGGGTACCGCTTGCTCCGCTTTTTTTTTTTTTTTTTTTTTAGGGAGCCAGCGGCGGAACAGACACACACACAAACAAAGGCTCCACCCGGCCCTCACCCGGGGGGAGGGAGTGATCGTGCCACTCCAAGAGCATCTCATCCATACCTGGGCGGCCCGCTCCGGAATGCTTTCGCTGTCGCTTGCCACCTGGCTTGGCAGCGCCTGGAGCGGGCTGGGCGTCTCTACTGCGGCCGGCTCCATTCTGAGGCCTGGGTGGAGGCTGCTGAAGAGGGCCAGCAGGAGCGGCGGCCGGAGAACACCCACGGCGACGAGCAGGCGGAGGAGCTGCCACCGGCGGCGGGTGGAGGCAGCAGCTGGCCACCGGGGCAGGATGTGCCGGATGACCTCCGTCTGCGCTTGAGCGGCAGAGAACTGATTGATGCAGTTCTCCACCGCGTCGCCGACCAGCCCAACCTGGGAAATTGGGGAGACCAGGAACCGAACCTTGTCCGCATCCGCCATACCAACCAGGCTGAGCCAACGAAGGCGCTACTGGACCACGAAGGTGGACATCGCCAGACCGATCACGCACGCTACGACACCCAGAAACGCACGGGCGGAATGACATCTTGAAAAAGACGCAAACGCACCCGTGTTGCTCTTTCAGAAAATAGGACCGTCACCAGTGCCGGAGCACACAGGGGAATGACCGCGGCAACACTGAACAGAGAACTGAAACAGTGAAGCACTCACTTTTCCGCCCTCTAACCAGCCATCAACACACACAAACATTTAGAAATTTGTTGCTGTTAAAACAGCAGTTGAGAGCTCAAAGCTCGCGATCACCGCTGCACTCGCACTGTAGAACACCAGCACTGGGAGAGTCTTCCTGAAGAACACCGACACACTCGCTCGTTGTAGACAACAGCACTCTCAGAGACATCAAACGATCGGCTCCGAAGCGAAAGGCAACTAGTGCGTGCATCCACTTCCGTATTTATACCCGCGCCGCGGGGGCGGAGTGTGTGATGCGAATCACGCACGCCAATTACATTGGCTCGTTCAATAGTACTCGAAGAAGACAGGCTCTCTAGCGAGATCCCATTTCAGTCGGCGTCGACTACGTCCGACGTTATCGACTGAAAGGGAACAGATATTTTATCCATAACTAAATATTATTAATGTGCTATGAAAATTAACAATTTCATGTTTCAAAGTTTAAATAGTTTTGTGACAAATTATTGGGGTCAGTAAGATTTTTTTTTTAATGTTTTTGAAGTCTCTTATGCTCACTGTATTTCTGATAAAAAAAATCAGCCTTGGTAATATGTGAAATATTATTACCATTCAAAATAAATTTTTTTATTTTAATATTTTAAAATCTAATTTATTCTTATGATGCAAATCTGACTTTGTCTTTTTTGTTACTCTTGATAATTTGAATGCATCCTTGTTGAATAAAAGTACTAATTTCATTCTAAAAAAAACCCTTACTGACCCTAAACCTTTGAACGGTACTGATTTTTTTCTTGTTTATATGAAAAATGTCCTGTATATATATGTGAAAGTGTTTGTGTGTGTGCGTGCGTGTATGTGGATATGTAAGTCTAACAGTTAAAAATAATTATAATTGTAATTATTTTTAATATGCATGCAGTTTTCATGGCCTTCTATTAATTATAAGAGACTAAATGGAATATTCATACTCATACTAATTTGAAGAGAATTAATAAAAAAAAAAGTTTTTATGTTAGTTTTTCAGCTTATTGTTATAGTGACTGCGAGAAAGGACAGCAAACTACGTGCAGAAGTGGGTAGAATGAAGTTGCGAGCCAGATTTGAACTTGTGCCGCCCACCTGAGCTCAATGACTTAATATGTTTTAGCACTCTAAACGCTAGACCACACTTTAATCTATTTGTAAAGCTTGTATGTGGTGCACTGTGCCTTTTTCTTGCTATTCTTCCATTAATTGAAGTATCACGTCTGGTATTTTACAGTAATATCAGTGGACTGAACAATTGTCAGACGTGAAGGTTGACAGTGCACTAGAGCTCTGCGTTGAGTAATCACATGTGTGGGAGCTGGCGGGACGAGATAAAACCACCAACAATGAGCACAGTCACTCGTCTCCCTCTCTCTTTCTCTCTCTCTCTCCATTCTCATCTTTCTTGCAGTTTGACAGCTAATCACGGCCTATCGTAGAGTGATTCCTAATGTGTGCTTCCCCTTTAGCCAGCAGGGCTGTGCAGTTCCTTTCACAACACACACACGTCAAATTGTCTGAAGGTGAAGTGTGTAAGTGCACCTTGGGTGTCAGTGTTTTTTTTTTTTTATGTGTTATCATTGCTTTAATGGCATGTGAGCAGCACAGTGTCCGTTCTGTTTAGGAACATGTTTTCATGTGACTTAGAGACTTGTCTAAAATGTTACATTCAGCTTTTGTAAATTAGTTGACTTTTGAAAAATCAAGTATTTTTTTTATTTTTTTACCATGAAAGGAGTGGTTTTGATGCACAAGGTTGTTTTTATTTTCTCTTATAACAAAAAAATATTTTATTTCACCATTAAAATGCAGATCATGTTATAAATAATAATGGAAAATAACTTTTTAAAAGTGTTGAAAGTGTAAACCGCGCACACACACACACACACACACACACACACACACACGCACACACACACACGCGCACACGCACACACATTTTTTAAAATATTATTACAATTTAACATTATGAAATCGTACCGATCCCAAATAATGTATAACCGGATTTAAGTTCCTTAAATAATTATTAAGTAACTTTAAGTGCAAAAAAAATATGGATTACATATAATGGCACATTACTGACATGCAGTGTCCAACTAGATGAGCAAACTCAAACTGGTACCAAGCAATATTGGAATGATTGCAGAGTTTTGTTTCTTCTGGTTAAAAACATTGTGATTAAAACAGTTAAGATGATATCACTCATAGAATAAACATGCTGAGATTGTCTTAACGCTGCATTAACACAGCTGACCCAAATCATGCAGAAACAGTGCTGGACTGATATTGTCCTCACTTGCATGTCGTCATCACTGGAGAATTACTTTAATTCTCATCAAACCAGTTGAATCGCAATTAAATGTTTGCTGTTTCAAGTTTTGTCAGAGGACAGTGTATCCTCTTAGAATTCTAAATGTAGAATCACAGGCGTATAAGTTGATGTTGACAACAAAATGACACATCATCCGACCGTCGGAATTTGTCACACAGTTGGCATTGAGAGGTCGCTATAAAGTGCATACCTCTATAAATATTACATACTGAAAGTAACAAAAAAAATTACATTTTCTAAGTATTTATTGGCATGCACATGAATGTTAGTGGTGAAAGTTTATAATATTAAAAAAATATATAATGCATACCTAATATAAATATAGTGCATATACTGTGTGTCATGACTCCAGTCTTCAGTGTCACATGATCCTTGGGTAATCATTCTAATATGTTGTTTTGCTTTATTATCATCAATGTTGTGCTACTTACAATTTTTGTGGAAACCGTGATACTTTTTTTTCTATATTTGTTGATTAATAGATTTATATATATATATATATTTTTTTTTATTTTTATTTTTTATATATATATAATTATTACAACTTTTGGTATCACATATGGCTGTGAAATAGTGTGTAGAACAAACATAGTTATTTTTCAATGTTTAGAAACAAAGCAAGACAGGAAAAATGTGTGCATGTGATGTTTTTTGGAGAGGAAACCAGCTAGCCTTTGACCTACTGTTGTGCATATGTTTGTACACATGGGAGATTTCCGCCCCAATGAAATCCTCTCCAGTTTCTTTGGTGCGGCAGATGGAGGCTGTAGGTATTCTGACATCTCAATGTGAAATGAGTCAATAGGAAGAGGAAGCCCCTGTACTGGCATGAGAGTTCAATGCCATGTGTGTATGAGAGGTGTCGACATGCTTGATGATAATCGCATGGTCATTGACTGGAGCCGGCTGTGGGATCAATAGAGCTGACACATGGCTGCCTCCAGGCCAGATCATAATCCTTCATCTGTCACTCATTTCTTCATACCTCACCGTGGAACTGGTGCCGAAAGAGTGGCCAGCTTTGAGCAGCTCGAGCCTCCTGCCGTGACGCACGTTTATGCTTTCTGAATTCATCGCTGCTATATTGGCATCTTACGGAGGAGGATGAGGGATTAGATCAAATTTGATTACTTTCTCCCACAAAGCCCCATATGTTGATGCCTTTCAAAACATACAGGACCACACATGGGTGCGATAAACATGGTACTCTGCAGTTATCAAATTTACAAGTGTTTCTATTCCATCTGAGTGTTTCAGAAATAACCAAACAAAGTGATAATTAGTTAAGGAGTATTACTCGTGTTTGGTTCAATGATGTGGCATTTTGGTTGTTCAGATATGTTAGCATATATACATTGAAATTCATATGAACAGTGACCTTTCTTGAATGTGTTTTCAATTTCGATATTATTTCCCAAAAAAATAAATTCCGAATTAATCATATATATATGATTTGTATATATATATAGTGTGTATATAATTTGCCATTGATCCCTACTGGAGCACAAAATTAGTCAAAAACATCAAAAATAACACTGTATGAAATAATTAAGATTAAAAACTCCCTTAAAAAAATCAATGTTGTTGGAAATGCTTTCAGCATCACCGAAACAGCACACGCCTGAGCACAGAGCAGAAAAAGGCTCTTCACCTATTAATGTTGAGCTATTGTCATGTCAAAAAAAAGACCAAGCCATTATAAACCTACATTAACCCACACAACTCACACCAGTCACGGGAAAGCAAAAGCAAAAGATAGGATGAGATGAGAGATAGAGAGACAGGAAAAACAACAAGTTGTGCTACTGTGGGACTGATGCTCAAAACGACACATTTCATGCAGATATTAAGCCTATTCCTATGTTTGTTTTCCATCATTCAGCCCAGAAAAAAGCACCGTGTCTCCTGCAGTCCTGTGCTGCCAGTAGACAGAACCAGTATGTGGGAGATGACGACACGTTTGCGGATTGCTTTTGATTAAACTAATCTCGCCTGAAGCTCCGTTTGTGTTTTCACTGTCAGGCAATGTAACGTTTTTGCTCTCAACACGAAAATACACTGTAAAAATAAACGCTTGTCATTTTACAACTGATAAGGAAGCCTTCTAGAGATTGGGTGGCATATTTATGTAGGAGCTCAGAAGGAATAGTCAGACAAGATTTATGTCCCCTACGCTGGGCGAAGATTGTCACACGCTGATGTATGTGAAATTAAACAAATGCATCTAGTTTTACATTACAGTACGTGCTTGGTCCAGTGATTCTTACACCGATGTTATACCTGATCACTTGACAAATTAATATGATTTCATAATATTTATGCAAATTAGTTTGAGTAAAATAAATGTTAGTCTTCCTTTTCATCAGATGCTTGTAAAGTAAGATTTACTGGGAATTAAAAGTGCTTAGTGTCAAAGCATCTCTCTGACCAGTGTCGTTTTGAGTTTGAATCTGGCTTGCCACATTTTCTGATTATGATGATTGTATAAAATTAGATTCGAGATTACTTGAATATTTTTTATTCCATTACAGTAACTGAAAATATGCAGCAGTTCCCAGCATGCTTTGCTTGAGATTGGATTGGAGAGCAGATGTTTGTGTGTTATTGTATGTGTTTTTGAGAAAATGGGAATGCATGTTGTATTTGGGGATTTCTGTGTTGTTTTTTTAGTTAGTTTGACATGCTTTGACAAAAGTGACAGTAAAGACATTTGCATTGGTATAATCTTACTGACTTCAAACTGATAGATAGATAGATAGATAGATAGATAGATAGATAGATAGATAGATAGATAGATAGATAGATAGATAGATAGATAGATAGATAGATAGATAGATAGATAGATATGCAAATTAAAATGATCACTGCTTATTCAATCTCAATTAAGATTTGCAGGAAGTAGAATACATACTCGCTTTGCGAGTGGTGTGGAAGGGCAGCCGGGCCTCCCACCAGTGCTGTACGCCTTTGTGACCTCCATCTTAAACAGCCGTAGCGTGATGCTAATCCCGCGGGTGACAGGTGTTCTGCCAGGGCTAGAGGAAACTGACAGGTGGATGAGCGCTGGTCACTGACGTGTGTAATCTACAGCCTGTTAACCGAGCAAAGGTGGAGAGAGAGTGTGGCGAGGTGAGCACACACTGACTCCAATGATTGGCACTGATCTGTTCTTCTTTAAATTTAAGAAAAGCAACCTTGGGAACTAAGTAGGCTAGTCATTTTAAGGAAATAGAAGGTTTGTAAATCAGTTACATTTTGAGCAGTCTAATTACTTGATGTAACTATTAACCAAATTAATGAAATGTTTATGCCAGCCCAGTCTCATCCCAAGGCCTCATCTAACTGACGCTTTTGACCATGTTTGATCATGCATCAACATGCCGACGCACATGGCACCCTTTAAGCGTCAATATGAGACGCGCCTCCTAGTGGTCTAACCCTAACCCTACCCCAGACCGAAACCTACCCATAACGCAAGCGTCATCTAACTGACGCTAAAGGGTGCCATGTGCGTCGGATTTAGACGCATGGTCAAAAGCGTCAGTTAGATGACGCCCGAGGATGAGCGTCTCATATTGACGTTTAAAGGGTGCCATGTGCGTCGGCATGTTGATGCATGGTCAAAAGCGTCAGTTAGATGACGCCTTGGGATGAGACTGTGTTGTTTATGCATACATAAAAATGACATGTTTAAAAAATAAACAATGTTTATGCATACATTTTCTGACTAAAAATTTTATATGCCTAAACTTTTATAGTTAACTATTTTTAACTAGTTTGATGGATGGATGGATGGATGGATGGATAGATAGGTCGGTATAGATAGATTTTTCCCCAGAGATTTTAAAAATAAATGTTTTGATGGGCATCCAAATTTATTATATATCCATCAGACATGTACTACACATTAGAAATGAGTGGAGTTTTATCTGCCTCTCCTTTTCCATCCTATTTCTGGAATACATTATGTAAGTGCAACCCTTAAGACAAATTGCTAAATTTAATATTTATTGTACAGACGTTAAAAAATTAAGCATAAGTATAGTTTGCTCCATATTTCATAAGGCTGTCTACAGATCACCCTTTTGGCCAAGGACATCAGCTGCTGTGACCATGTGGCCATGTTGTTAATGTAAACTTTGTGGAGTTGCTAATCTAAACTATCGGCCCCATTCACGGTCTTTAATGGCCAGTAATGAGGGTCCATCTGAACTTGGAATGAGGGAAGGGCTTGACAGTGTAATTAGCTAATCATCTTCACACACCGATGCACAAATAAGCCAGCACTGGGCTGCATTCGTTATTTGCAGTAAGCGTAAGGCCGGATCAATCTCTCACAGAGGCCGGCGGGAATAAAACATGAGGTGAGAGCCAAACTGACCTGTTATTTCCTAGCCTGCTCATTTTGAGCAGGAGTTAGCTGCTGTTCAGTCTACACCAGGGTCACAAACGACTCTGTGACCCACATTATTAAAAAGACATGCATATGATTTCCTTAATTGCGAATAAATGTGGTCTCATGGGGTGAGCCTCAGCATGGTATAACCTGCGGTGTCACATGGTTAATGAATGCAATAATTAAATTAAAGTGACGGATGGATGGCAAGGAACAGCCGAGGAATGGCTGCAGATATCCTCCTGAATACACTCCGTCAGTCAAGGCTGGGAATATAAAGGGTTGTTTTTCTCAAGCTGATCCTTCCCGCTAGCTCACTGTGAATGCTGCTGTTTCAGTATGAGACATTTATTTTCTTTTAGAACTCATTCAAGGAGCACTTGCAACTCTTTGACAAATACTACACCATATTATTAGCGATTTTAACTTCTAAATGAGAAAGAAATAGGCTGGTTGTTTAAAAGGAGCAAAGAAGAAATTGATTGTAAGTGTGTTGGATCGAAAATGGTTGCAATACTTTTGCCTTCACAGTGCTACTTAAATACATTCCACAATAGGGTTTGCACAGAATAGTTAATTAGTTCTGCCACTAGTCGAGGGAGGCACGAATTGAAAAGTCATGAATTATATTTGTGCTCTTGTTCTGTGTAATGTTACTGAAGGAGGAACATTTTTACTGTCCTCAAACTGCATATGCACATAGCTGCAAGTCATGCCTTGTCTTAACAGGTCAAGCTGCAGCTGGTGGTGTAATGGTGTATTAGATATTTTCTTGGCACACTTTGGGCCTCTTAGTACCAATTGAGCATCATTAACGCCACAGCCTACCTGATTATTGCTGCTGACCATGTCCATCCTTTATGACCACAGTGTACCCATCTTCTGATGGCTACTTCCAACAGGATAACCCCCCATGTCACACAGCTCAAAAAATTGTGGATTCTTTAACCTGACAATGAGTTCACTATACTAACAGGAGATTTACATCATGGATGTGCAGCTGACAAATCTGCCGCAACTACGTGATGCTGTCATGTAAATATGGACTGAAATCTCTTAGGAATTTTTTCAGCATCTTGTTGAATCTATGCCATGAAGAGGTAAGGCAGTTCAAAAGGCAAAACCGGGTCCAATTTAAATAGCATCTATTTATAAAAAGCTGTAAATGTATAACTTCATTTATGTTGTCAATAGGAGGTCAAGGAAACATAATAATAATAATAATAATAATAATAATAATAAAACTGTTCTCGTTTCAAGTCAGATATGAATGTGGTTTATGCTGACTTTTATTCAGTAACTACTAATTCAGTAAATGACTGGTTAAAATGACTCGAATTCATAACTTTTGGATCTCATAAATGAACTCATAAGGTGCATTTGTTTGTGAATCACATCAGACTGGTAACACTCTATGTTTTTGTTTTTACTTGTAGCAAGGGAAGGCAACAGTATAGAAAGACTGAGTGAATGTTTCTTTGAATTTACACAGCAAACTTGGGTAAAATATTAAAAGTTTATAAATGCTGCCTTCGGGGGATGCATTCCAAGATAGGAAGCCCGAATCCAATGTTAGCTTCACTTCCTGTCTCCTGAGATACCTTCATTTGATCGATTATTGAAGGCAGCATAGATCTATCCTTCAATGTCTTTGATATCCCACAATCCTTTGCGTTCCATTTCTTGACAGTTGAGGAAAAAAAATAAAGATGGTGTCCGAAAGTTGTGGTTGGTGGTCAGTTTGTGTGTAAATGTACATTTTTGACCAACATTTTCCATATTTTATGTCATTTCTAGAAAGAAATTGCTATTGAAGTAATTAAATATTTGCTTAGTTATCACCAAAGCTCACTCTATTTTGTTTTAGATCATTAAACCGTTACGCTGCTCAGAAGTCTGCCTGAAATCAGTGAACTGAGGTATCTTTGTGCACAAACATTGCCTGCAGAGTCATCGCCTGGTAAGGCAGTGAGACAATAATTCGGCTGCTTAAGCTTTCAGACTCAGACATTATTTCTAATGCTGTGGTGCTAATGTTAATGAAGTCAGCATGAAATGGTAGATGTGATAGTCTTTTCTTCCTTATTGTGACGTATAACCGAGTGAAATTACTTCCCGAGCAAGAATAAATGTAGGTCAGGACTTGATTTTGTCCATGAAGAATTTATTGGTGGATGGTTGTGGTTTGCTATTGGTGGATCTCAGGTAAGTGACAGGTTGCCCCGCCCTCGCGCTAGTAAAAACGTCATCAGAGAAGAAAATTTATGCTGCTGAAAGAGGGAGGATAAGATATTTTGATTACGGGGGCACATATATTAAATACCAGAGTATTCCATAAAAAATAGGAATTGTTGATTTTTATTTCAGGGTGACTTTAATTCTTAGTTTTGTCAGCAAAGGTTCTGCAATTCTTGTACAAATCAATGTATTGATTAAATTGAATTAAAATTATTTTAATTGTTAAATCTACACCAGATAATCTGCCAAAATAATATATTTGTTGGTCTCTTAGCCCTAGCCTACGACAATTCAATTAAGGTTTTCTAGATGCGGGTTTGTCTACATGTATGAATATGATTAACCTTAAAGCTGTCTGACATTGTAATTCAGCCAAAGTTGCTATGTTTGCTGGTAGTATGTCTCTGAGCTTTACCTGAGAGGATAAAGATGATTTAGAGATATTTAAATGTTTAGGTGACATAAATAGTATTTCCCCATATTTCTTTTTATAATAAAAGTGCCGCAGTACATTAGTTTTGTCTGTTGGGGTTAGCGCTGCCGAAAACCCTGAAGGGAGCAGCCAGCGAGAGGCCTTGGCTGGACATCACGACTGGAAAATGTCCATGGCAGGAATTTTGGTAAGCTGCGCACGCAACTCTGCCGTATTGAAACAACAATGACTGACGGGAGAGCCAATGGGATTGTTAATGTGGCATATGAGATTGCTAAGAGAAAGCCGTTGGGAGGTATTACGCAAATCCAATAGTTCTCCAGCCATCTTTGCAAGGCTTCTGAGAGCATTGGAGCAGGAGCTCACATCAGCATGAATACAAATCATTTCAACCATTTCTGTGCAAGGATAGTCAAATGAGTGGGAGATAAAATGATAGAAGAGTAAAGACAAGAGAGGATGCCTGTGGGGGGGTTGGGGACAGAAGAGGAAAGCAGGAATTAGGTGACTGTTTGTTGAACAGTGTGTAGTCGGGATGGAACATGTGCTACAGCCGGGGCTCAGCTCCCCTGAAGTGCCATTCAAAACCGGCATGCTGCCCGGAATATATAGAGAACTGGAGGATGGAGATGTAGAGCAAACTAAATCCCTTTGGTTAATAAAACAGATCAGACTCTGAACTCTGATTGGAGGAGCCAAGTCTGAAACTTGCCCACCTGTGATCGCACATTATGGGCCCTATCATACACCCAGCGCAATGCGACACCAGTTATCATGTTCACGTTCTGCGCCACATTGTTAAAATAGCAAATGCGTTTGCGCCCATTTGTGCATCTATGGGCTTGCTGGTCTGAAAACGAGGTGTGTTCAGGCACATTGCTATTTTGAGGCAACTGAAACAGACTGTGCCATTGACTCACAAAAACCTGGTCTAAAGTCAATGGTGCAGTTTTTTGTTTTTGTTTGTTATTTGAAGGGCACATTAGTAATATGCACCTACACGTGGGTCTACAACGCGCGTACACATTGCTTATTAAAAACACAGGGACACCCAGCAGCACACAAACATGCCAAATATATATATATATATATAAAGGATTACAGTGTAAAAAATTATTATTGTGTACATAAAGATATAGTGGAATCCGGCTTGTCCCGTAGATGGTCTGTTTGTGCCTTTTAACCTCATGCACGAGCTGATCCGTTTCCTCACTAGAGAAGCGTTCAGTCTTTCTGCTTGCAAATTCTGTTATTTAAATAGCGAATCCACCATGGCGCGAGAGCAACTAGCTTTTAAAGGGAATCGGAGATGATACTCTGATTGGTTTATTGCATGTTACGCCCTAAACACACCCATTACTCATTAAGAGAATAGGGACAACCCTTTTGCACCATGCGCTGTGTGCGGCGAGCATTTTTCCATCGTTAAACTAGCAACAGTGTATTAACCGTAATGTATTATGATGGTGTATTAACGGTGTATTAACTATTAATTAGAATTAACCTCATTGAATCTCGCACCTCAAGCGAACAATGCTTGAGCTTCCTTTTACCATTACTGATGTAAATTGATGAATGTTTATATGTGAATAAAAAGCCTTATAACATAAAATGCGATCCATTCTCAGGAGTAATCTGCTTGATTAATATGGATTATGCTGGGTACACACCGAAAGATAATCGGGCTGATTTTGGGCCGATTTCCCCCCTTCCGACAATCCTGGCTATGTCCCGATTATCTTAATGGTTCTGCAGATTATCTTATCAGATTTTCCCTTGGTGTGAGGTGTTGTAAGCCTGTCCGAACCTGCTCGGAAGAACGTTGGAGCCGCCCCGATCTCGGATCGTAAATATTGAAATCCTGATGTGTGGGGGGAACCCCGAGAACAAACACGCGTACACTCTGGAGATTATCACGTGAAACGAAACAATATCCAATCAGAAAGCGAGATGACGGAAGATGGAAGCATAACAAACGCAGTCATGGCACAGCACAAAGTGAAATTGATGTGGACAGCAAAGATATAGGATCAGTTTCTTGATTTGTGGCAACAGCACGAATGTTTGTACGTGTCGTGTAAAACCTATAATAGACTGGACAAGGAGAAGAGTTGGTCAGAAATAGCTTCTGCAATGAGAGAGAGAGAGAGAGAGAGAGAGAGAGAGAGAGAGAGAGATAGTGAGAGAGAGAGAGAGAGAGAGAGAGAGAGAGAGAGAGAGAGAGAGAGAGAGAGAGATAGCGAGAGAGAGAGAGAGAGAGAGAGAGAGAGAGAGAGAGAGAGAGAGAGAGAGAGAGAGAGAGAGAGAGAGAGAGACTTCACCCAAACCCTTTTCTTTTTTTCCCGTGAATTTTCTGTGAAAATCATTCCAAACACTATCATCGCAATTTCTTCCTGCATATCGTCCACCATGCTTATTCTGAAGTCTCGCGAAATTTTGTGAGATTTCTCGTGTTCACAGTCCAGACTCTGGTTGAAAATCTGTTAGTGTGTGGTGTGCTGTCTTTGTCATATCATGGCACACCACACACTATAGGAGCAAAATGGTTAAATCTAGGATTTTTTGTCCTCATGTTTGTGGTCTGTCACATTTTGAAAATCTTATAAAATGTAAAAAAATATTTTGGTGTGTACCCAGCATTAGCTTTAATCTCTTTATGAACTTTTTTAAGAAAAAAAAGTGGTAGTTGCAAGGACTGTCAATGAAGGGACAGATATCTTAAAATATCTTCGAAGATGAACAAAAGTCATATGAGTTTGGAACTACATGAGGGTGAATAAATAATGAGATAATTTTCATTTTTGGCTGAACTAACCCTTTAAATTAGTATAGTAAATTATATATTAGTAGTAGGGCTATACTGAAGTTTTTGGTACTTGTGAATTATTTCAGAGGTTTTTAGGATATTGCATAATGCATGTTGTGATGGCAATGGCCTTGAAGACTAAAATTTCATCTTTTAATATAATTTTATCATTTAATATTATGTATCTGTATTATTATTCTTTATTAGTATTCATAATCAGTTGTATTTTCTTAAGACGTTTAAAATGCATGAGTTAGACTATAGATTTGATGGACACATGTGTTTAAGGATCATATTTTAGACACATGGAGGGGAGCTGGTAGAGATATATTTTAGGTATGTGTGCGATACCACATTCACTGAGCAGAGATGTTCCAGTGATGATGATACATTAAATGTGTATATGTTCTTTACAAGGAAAGGAATGTTTCAACTGATGCAAATGTACCACTAATGTATACACAGAGGGATAGTGGATATACCATGTGTAAGCATGAGGAATACATTCAATTTTAAACATAAGCAACATGTTTTTCTACCTTGCAAGGAAGTTGAAAGGCGCTCAGTTGTGTATAAAGCTCAATCCTTACTGTACTACGAGAAACACGGAAACACATAGACTTGGCATGAATTCAACATCTTCTCAAGTTTCTCTCCTGACATATAAGAATAAAGATTTTTCTTGGCAAGATAACTGGTGTCCGGTCCCGTGAATCAAATAATAACAGGGAAAAGGCTTAATTCCAAGTCTACAGCCTATTCACAATGGGAGCTACGCATTCTGACTAGCATTTCAATTAGTTCAAGTTCACCCGTGCATAATTGTCTGAAGAAATGAAAGTTAGTGTATTGTAATATCTTGCTGAATATGGATGAGTAAATCACAAAAAGCTTTTAAAGCCATTTTAACACAAATGGGCCTTGTTAATGTTTAAACTGAAGATGTCGACTGAAACTGGGATCATACACAATAGCTGTTCATTAAGTATCAGAGACAAAAACAAACTAGGCTGCCGGCATGCTACCTTTCATCATGACCTAATAGCGATATGGACTGATGAAAACTGTACCACATCTGTTTAGCTCTTTGTAGTTGTACTTTTAGCAGGGAACATGGACGACTGTGAAACATTAAATGTGAAGACATGCTTGAATCAATAACGTCACCAATGTTTTTCAATTAACAATTTATTTTCCAATGTCTTTAAAATATCTTTATATCATGATTTTCTTTTCTTTTATATTCGTTTTTTCTTTTATATTTTTCTTTTATATTTTCAACTGGTTTTGTTGCTCTGCCACCTGAGCCTGAGTCTAAAAGTTGTACCATAAAGGAGCTATTTTTTGCAACTGGGCTTTGTTTTGTTTGAAAAGTTTTGCTGCTCATCCGGACAATTTCAGCAGTTCCCTGATCGTGGGTATAGCTGGCATCTAAATCTCTTCACACGCTACTACACACAACCGAGATGAGACTGTCAGTGGAAAGATGTTAGAACTGTGTTAAACGTAGCTGACAAAGTGTGTTGTCTGAGTCAGATGATGTGCATTGATCTGAAACTCTAATTTCATCTCAATGGCAATGCAGGAATTTGTTAGGCCATGTATGGCAGCATACTATATGTTTTTTTTTGTTTAGTTTTTTTTTTTACAAATTAGTATACGTTATATGCTAGATGGCAGGATGGCATACAGTAGATTTTAAACCCAGACAGTCTTTTGAAATTTAGTTTCCCCCTATTTTATTCGATAATAATAAATCATTATTTTATGTAGCAAAATTTGCAAAATCTCATGGCGATGAGTAACTATTTTTCATTTGGTGAATTGGTGGCTAATTTTATTCAATTTGTACATTCTCATTCATACATCTTCGTCTGATCTCCTTACACCCCTTACTTTTTTTCTAAAAAAATTATATAATTTTTTTCGATTTATATCGTACAAATTCATGAATATGTAAACTCACACCCATAAACACTCTTGAAATGCATACTCTTGAAAACCAGTTTCCCATAAACACTTTTCAAAAACTGTTGCTTTATGAGAAGCCCATTAAAAGCTCCAAAGAGCAAGCAGTGGCAGGAGTCCACCTGTTGTAATTGCCATGACATTTGTCAGCTCTAATGATTTCAGCAGGATTTAATTTGCTTCTCCAAATAATTTTCCATTACATTCAATGAGCTCGATTATTGAGCCACTTTAGTTGTTTTATATTTGTTTTGTGAAAATGATTATGCTGCAAAACCACAGCATGGGAGACATTACGTCTGTAAGCAATATTTGGCATGCTGTCTATGATGCATGTGCATAATGTAGAATAATACAAACCACAAATCTAAAAAAAAAAAAAAAAAAGATTTGGAATGTCCTCCATCAAAGGACAAGAAATAATCAAATTTAACAGTTTTGTTTTTAACAATTGGGTTTTTGGACAACTAGCCTCAGTTACACTGATGACACTGTTGTCAACATTCATCATGAATCATGCTGTTATGTAGGCTTATACTGTAATAAAAAGGTAGGAATGAAATTAAAAACAACCAGATTAGTATAGACAATGTGTAAGCTTTTATGCTTTTAAAAGTGTACTTATAGACTTCCAATTTGTGCAATATTCCCATGTGATGCTTTAATGGATAATGGTGTAAAATGTTTTTGAATCAAAGCATCTTGATGAGACCTCTGTACCCCTCTGAGTTCATGAATAATTCAGTTTACAACCTTGAATGCAAATGAAGGTGAATGATACCATGAGTTTCCATTTCATTTAATGTTCCATCTGGATGGGTTTTTGTTATATTGCAGCTTTTACATGTCATTACCAATAACCTTCCAAGCTGTTATTGAAAATGTAATATGAATTCCCTGCAAAATGTTTGTCTAATTTTATCTAGCAAATAACTTGATATTGTGATTCTTTGACTGCATGCAGACGATCAGACACAATTCTTCATCTCCTGTTGATCTAATGGTCAATTAGTGAGTCAGAATCTCCTCTTGGATTGTTTAAACCCGTCCGGCTGATGTCCAATTATTCTGTCAGTCAGAAAACACTGTGAGGGGTCCATATTTCATTTAGAGCGGCTTTGAATGTTATTTGATTATCCCACCATATTTTAGCACAGATTGAAATCATTTAGCAAGAATTCAGTTCTTTCTTTCTATTTTTTTCTAAAGCCAAAAAAAAAAATCTTATGCTGCATCTGAAATCTAATTCTTCCCTATTATTAGTATGCAAAAAACTGTATGCCAAAATAGTAGTATATCTGAATACATAGTATTTCATTCATACTAACCATATTCATATAGAACATACTTTTTAATGGTAGCAAAGTAAATTAAATGTAGTGCCTACTCAGTATGGGATTTCAGATGCAGTGAGTGTTTTTCTTTTCTTCTTGAAACTCTTTCACTCAAAATTTAGACTCAAACTCCAAGCTCCAAGAGTTTTTGAGTTTCTGCCTTTAGTCTAACCGTAATTTCCAATGTGTGAAAATAAGGAATAAAAATGTCCATGGAACATTGGGAAAACCTTCATTGTAACCAAATGCAAAAACATTCCACGTGAAATGTCATGTCAGTGTTTTTCATAAGAGACTTATGAAAGTTTTGACAGAGAGGAAATGTAATATGCACCGTTCAGTTCAATGATAAAGCCATGATAAATCTACATCATCTACATAATTCTCATAATTCTCCATCATCTAATAAGGAATCAGTGACATAAGACTAGGTAATTATTTCTAGTTAAGCCAATATATAGTAATTTACCTTTTCATTGAGTTTTTATTGTATTTAACAGAAACCCATTTGTCACTCTTGATACTCTGATTTATTAAAATAACCTGATTTATGTCAGCATAACGCATTTTTGTTTTATTCAAGCAATAATAACTATCAATTATAACAAATAATAATAATTTAATCAAATATACCTGCTTATGTTGATATATTGTTGCAACCTGTGAGTCTCGTTGTTTCATTGTTCTGAATGAATCAATGTTTTTGAACAAATCGTTTGAGTGAATAATTCAATGATTTTTGGACATATTTGGAAAACGACTCAGGTTACGTATGTAACCCTGGTTCCCTGAGAGGGAACGAGACGCTGCGTTGAGACGCGGTGGGAACGCTCTGCGTGATTGCGTCGTGAAGCACGTGTATAATCTGTCCAATGGAAGAGCTAGACATCATAGGCGGGTGACGTCATAGACCAGGAAGCTATAAAGCACACCAGAAAACAGACCGCGACAGCTTCTGATAAGCCTGAAGCAAGTCGATCAGGGCATGAAGGAAGTATGGCAGGAAAACGCAGCGTCTCGTTCCCTCTCAGGGAACCAGGGTTACATACGTAACCTGAGACGTTCCCTTTCAAGGGAACTCGAGCTGTGTTGAGACGCGGTGGGAACCCCATACCCACTACACCATAAAGACAAATGCCCGTTCTGTGTGAAGTCCTTGCGCACACTAAGAAGCAAGCAACCTAGCCCTAGGAGTGGAGAGGTGTAAGTCATAAAATCTGACAAATGTATGTGGTGAGGACCAGCCTGCCACATTACAAATGTTCTGAAGGGGAACACCCAAAATTAAAGCCTAGGGGCAGCCATACTCCTGTAGAATGGGCCTGAACAGACATAGGTGAAGGCTGTCCGGCCGCTTCATAAGCAAGTGAGATAGCCTCAACTACCCACTTGCTCATTATCTGTTTAGATGCAGGGCAACCTATCTTAGGTGACCCGAAGCAGACAAATAATTGTTCTGATATACGGCACTGAGCAGCTCTGTGGACATACGCATCCAAAGCCCGGACAGGGCTTAACAGATTAAGTTTTTTTCCTGATCTGGGGTATTAAAGGTGGAGGACAGAAGGCCTGCTGCACAAATGACCCGCACATTTAGTAGGGACCTAGAAATACAACCCGACCTGGGGTGAAGAAATACTATCACCATAGCAGGTGCAAATCCAAGTACGTGCAGGCCTCAGCCTCATGTACCACGGAGAAGACAAAATTAAGGATCTCTCCCCAGAGATAACCCAGCAAAGAAACATTCATACAGAAATCAAGTACTGTACCAACGGGGCAGAAACAAGATTCAGAAGGCGTTCTCTGCACCAGGCAGAGAACAGCATATTTAGTCTTCTCGTGGAGGGAGCTCTAGACTGGAGAATGGTCTCCACTCCATTCAGACCTGAATCTATGAGCTGGGCCCCCTCAGAGGCTGAGCCCACAGTATCCACAACTCCAGAGCTCCCAGGAGCAAAGATATCGGGAAAAGCGTATAGGTGTAGAGGCAACCACACCTATTACATCACATCCAGTCCAAGCGGAGCTGGATGCGTGAGGGAGAACCACAAGGGCAATGCATTGTACAAGCGATGCGAAAGGTTGACTTGTAGTTTGACCGAAATTCTCCCAAAGAAGCTCCACCACCTCGGGGTGAAGTCTCCATTCCCCGGGCCACAGCCCCTGCCTTAACAGGATATCTGCTCTGATATACGAGACCATCAGTGTGTTGTCCGGACCCTTCGCCGACTAACCACTCATGATTGCCCCCGACTTGTGAGGGAAGCATCCGTCGATAGCATTATGCGTCGACAAGAAGCCCCCAACACTGGGTCTGGGCGAGGAACCAAGGTTCTTCCACATGACCGAGGCACGAAGGCATAGCCGCTTGACCTTGATCATGCGAAAACGGATTTCCCCTCGGAGAAAACCCCTTGGTCCTGAGCCACCACAGCAGGGGTCTCATGTACAGAAGACCAAAAGTAACTACGTTGGACGCAACTGCCATGAGCCCCAACCAAAGACCTTTCACCGAGCGGCCACTCATGACCGCCCCCCATCCTGTGAGGGAAGCATCCGTCGATAGTGTGACGCGTCGACAAGAAAGCCCCAGAACTGGGCCCTGGGCGAGGAACCAAGGTTTCTTCCACATGACCGAGGCACGAAGGCATAGCTGCGTGACCTTGATCATGCAAAAACAGATTTCCCCTCGGAGAAAACTCCTTGGTCCCGAGCCACCACTGCAGGGGTCTCATGTACAGAAGGCCAAAAGTAACTACGTTGGACGCAACTACCATGAGCCCCAACAGTCTCAGAGACTGTTTTGCAGTGAGTGACTGACCTACTTTTATTTTCTTTACGGCTGTGAGAATCACAGAAATACATGCAGGAGACAGACATGCTTGCATTGTTGTCGAATCCCATAATACAAAAAAGTATTAGGGCCCTGAAAGCAAACCTCAGGAATCTCCTGTGATGAGGATGGATAGATAAGTAAGCGTCCTTTAAGTCTATTGTGACAAACCAGTCCTCGGACTGAGTCTGTGACACAATCATATTTAGCGTAAGCACACTTTGAACTTAAGATTCTGAAACCTGCTGTTTAATTGACGCAGTAGGACGCAACCCCTCATCCTCTTTTGGAACAATGAAGTAATGGCAGTAAAACCCTGACTGTCTGCCGGGAGGAGGAACCCCTTCTACAGCTCCTGAGGGGACTCTACTTCCACGGAGGTCATTGAGTCTTGACCGAAGCACCGCGATGGTCATGTTCCCGCAATGAGAACAAGAATCATCCACAAATTTTGCCTTAGTGTGATCTAAGCCCAAACACACAAGGCAGCGATTGCGCTCATCAGATGACAAAATCAAACCGCACCTACAAGTGCACGGGCGAGGCATCTTTAAAAAGACGTGCAAGCTCTTTTTGTGAGAGGAAAAAGCTCAGCAGAGTGATGAAGCGCCCAAGGAGAAGTACACACACTGATGGCAGATCACTGCACAGACCAGAAGCAGGCAATGTGATCTCGCTGGAATGCACCATTGCACCAACACACTGGAGAGCCGCTCGTCTCATAGTATAGAAGATCTCAGATACAGGCTTGCAGAGGAGTGAAGAGATGCTCTTGGCTCCGAAGCAAAACATATCTGCATGTTGCCAGCGTACTTCCTTATATACCCACGAGGTAGGGCGGAGTTACGCTATGCAAATTCCGCAGACCCATGGCATTTCTTTGCCATTGGCTTGTTTTGTAATACTCGAAGTAGATAGGCTTTCTAAGTGAAACCCTATTCATCATTCACTAACGTAACTCGAAGTGACTGAACGAAAGGGAACTCTAGTGCTTAACCATAACTATTTATAAACAAATTATTAAAATGAGATATTTAAGGAAATAAAGCTTATTATCACAGTTAGGGTTTTAGGGACGTGTTAAAATATACATGCCTTTCGAATTGGCCTGTAAATAACGATTATTGTAATCCACAAGCACTTACATACAGCAGGGCAGGCGTTTGCTTATATTTGTTATACAATTACGGTCCAAAAAAATGAATAAGTCAGGCATAACCTGCAGCTCATGCTGGTGAAACTAGCTGCCCACTAGATGCATGTCAGATTTAAAAGGCACTTTACTGGAGACAGCAGAAACGGAGCTGACAGGTGCTAAGGAGATGGAAATAGCAATTAGAAGAAATATGTTAATAATTCATGGCTACATATCTGTTTTCCTCCATTGTTTATCCTCTTATTTTCATGTTTTTTGCTTTTGTGTAATCCAGAGAAAACGTATTACATTGGTGACAGGCTGATGCGATAACATGGCTTTGGAGAGTCATCATGCTGGACCAGGGCCAGAAAATTGTAATACAGTTGATATCCAACAAACACAGCTGGGGTATGCAGTTTAAGCTCTGCAGATATGATACCTCTCCCTGACAAATAATAATAATAAAATTACCAAATAATCATCTAACAATATATTTATTTATTAACTTACTTACTTGCATGCAGAGGCAAATCAGCCTTTTTTCCCCTAATGTCTTATAGGCAAAAATTACTGTTTTGTGCAATGTTTGTAATATACTAGTGCTTTAGAGGCATTTTATTTTAATAAAAAATAAAGTTCTGCTGACCATTTGGTGTCCCTGATAAGCTGCATATGTTCCTTTTAATATCCAGGACTGTGGCATGTGGCAGAGAATTTCCCTAAAAATAAATGTCCTCTACAGTGGACAAAAAATGTGTTGCTGTTCCCAAGTGAATCAATAAATGTTCAGTCAAGAGATTTAATCGATATGTATTTATGATTTTAATACAAGGAGTTTTAGTGGAAAGCAGTGACTCAAGACTGTTTACCAACAGCTCATGAACAGTCTACTTTTCTTCTACTTTTCAGGATGTTGGTAATAATCAGTGCCAGCTTGAGAGGTGTAAATTCATATTCAAGTGATTCTGTTCATTTGGATATATGAATGTTTCTGTGGGAGCGCATGAGTCTGAGGTGGTATTCGAATAACCAGTCCACTGGTTTAATGAACCTCATTACACAACGCTGTTTAGGTCCCATTGCATAGAAATATTGTACATTTGAAAATGTGCAAATCTGTGCCAGTGTAAATGCTTTCAATGGGATTGTATCCTTTGCTATCAGTTTCATCTTCAACAAGAATATACACTCTGAGCTAATAATAGCATCATCACTTCAAGATAATAATAGTGTTTTCCGAGGTGCTGTCCATGGATTTATTGACAAAGAGACACAAGCTGGTTCAATATGCCTGCTCTTGTGTGCTGAGCATCATGGGAAATAAGCTGCACAAATCAATAACTTCAATACTGCAGATCTTTTTCTGTGGAGCTTTTTTTTTAACATCAGCACTGCCATTTATTTTGCATGTAACGTTTTGAAGTTTATTTATATATTGTATATGTGGAAGCAACAAAGTGCTGAGTTGTGGGTTTATATACATTAAATTGTAGGCAACATTTTGAATTTTCCCATAAATCATTTCCCACTGTAATAACTGCCCAGAGATAGCGATAAAACTAATTAGTAGTCTAAAACAGTGACCCTCAAGTTTTTTAAACCTAATGTCCACTTGTTAACCACATGGGAAGAGAGCAACAGCTGGGCTGAGACAAGCATTGAAAAAAAAAAACCTTTCAAGGCCAAACAGATTGCCAGCAGATCAATAATTACATCTTGTACAAACAATGAGCCCAGTAATCTGAGAAGCCGTGCTGCATCAATAACAAAGAGGAGAAATTAAAAGGCAGAGAGACTGTTGTGTCACTGTCGCGCCGGTAGACAGGGAACATTCAAAACCCACTGTGTGACACACTGTGTGACATTTCAGAACATTGTGTGTAAACAGCTTTGGAAAGTTCACTTTGGGTGCCAAAAGAGTGCAGGTGCAAAATATCCCTGAGTAAAAACATGTAACTGCAGGACAACGGTTCACCTGCTGGACATTGGCAGCTCAAATACGATAAATGTCATTTTGTAAACCTCATGTAAACATCATGCTGTTGCTTTTGAAAGTAGCTACCACATTAACAAACATTTACATCACAGTAAATTCTTTATTTTGTTAGAACTTTATATCATATTTTTTGGACTGAAATAGTGAATGTCAGTGTAGTTTTGCTCTACAGTAGCAAAGTTGAGCTCTACTGACAGCGTTTGTGGCATAATGTTCATTACTACAGGAAATCATTTTAACAAACATTAGTTTAAAAGATATGTAAAATGCACACTATTAAAATATAGCCACAAGACTCAGGAACTCTGAGCAATGCACAGTAGTGGCGTTACTGAATTAATTAGTTTTTAATGAAACGTTAGAGTGAATGATTCAATGACTTGTTTTGTTTCCTGAATGAATAATCGTTTTTGAACAAATCAGTTTAATAAATTATTTAATTAGTCACTCATAAAAACACTCTCTTGTTGCTACCTATTGGTGTAACTATTTATATTGCAAAAAGAGTCACTAAAACTACACCACTGAATTATAGAGTTCTGCAGTGATGATGCATTTTTGTAAGACAATCCGAAAATTAGCATCACCCTGGTTCGTTCGACGAAAAACACAATTGGATTTTTCCATTGGCTTTTGGATTATTGCTGAAAATAAGTAATACAATATATGACTAACAAAAACATATTTTTCTTCATATTTTTCTTTCTTATTTTTCTTACACATTTTATTCATCATGATAATCTTCACAAATAACTTGAATTTTGAACTATAAATACAATCATGACAACCTCTTTTGTCTCATATAGCTACTTGTTAGCAACTGCTTTTTCAAGGCAAGTACAAACTTTAAACCATCACAAGTAGGGTTTACTGATGTCTTTTATGTCATAGAATAAAACTTGAAAATATTTTGAGCTTGTGTTCTCCACAGACCTTATTTTAGGCATTTAACCAAAAATGGTCGATGGAACCAGAAGTGCTAAAATGCTGACTCTCGCTTCATAGCTTTTTAAGTCAGTTGCATAAAAACTTAGATCAGTCTAATTTCAGAATGAAAAAGAAGATAATTATCCTTGGCTAACTGCTAGGCACATGATGCGACCAAAATCGCATACTGTATGGACTTGTACAGTCTTATCACAATGTCTGTTTTGATTCAACATATAGTAATCCATTCTTCAAATAAGCATGGTCAGCTGCAGCATTCCCTTCTACAAATATGTTAGACTTCTTCACTGTGGTGCAAGAAACATTATCATGTTTTTTTGCAGAGTAACAGTTACATCTTTGCCCTATGTCCCCTGGTATGTCTTGCAGCCACTGTCACCACAACAACCTGAAAAACAGTACGATCTATTAAAGAGAGATGAGTTTATTACAACCTGAATGGAGATATTCTGCTGGAGGGCTTGTGTCTTTTGGCTTATTTATCTGGGCATCTGCTCAGATCAGATTAGTTTAAATAACATTTGCCGCAGGCGGTATGAGAGTGCAAATATGCTAATGCACCAGCAAGAGCAAATTGTCCTTCTAAGCAAACCAGAGATGGAATTACAATTCAACTTGACAGATTGGATTTGAGGACCATATCATGCACTATGGTTTCATCAGTTATTGAACCTTTAGCGATGAGATGTAATCCACACTGAAATTTCAATTAAATATTTGATTCAGACCAATTGTCTACAGCGTGACTGCCACAGAGAAAACATGAACTAACTGTTGATAACATTTTCAAAGACATGCAAGTAAACAGAGCAATTCCCTAACAGGGTTGTCGCTAATATGCACAGGACAATAATGTAAAGTGTCACACACACACACACACACACACACACACAAACACACACACACACACACACACACACACACACACACACACACACACGTATATATATATATATATATATATATATATATATATATATATATATATATATATATACACACAGGCCAGCTGACAGTCTTGCCTGGGCCTGGGACAAGAAAATCTTAGATGGGCCCCCCCTCCCAGATCTCTCCTTTTCCCTTGCACTTCCTCTCCTGTTCCCCTGCTCTTCCATCTTCAGCAGACTTCCATTTTTTTTAATAAAACACCATATAGCCTAATTTTACCTAAACTGAATAATAAAAACACGTTTAAATGGGTACATTTTCTATAAATGTCTTCATTTTCTTTTCTTACATAGTCTACTGCAGTACTTGTTATAACATACTAGACATGCAAAATCTGTTCGCACTGCTTTCTCCTTTCCACAAGCGTGTGCTCTCCCGTGGTGTCTGTCGTTGCTATGCAACAATGAACTTGCGCGCCTGTAAAAACGAGCGCGCCGCGTCGCTTTTATGAGCTAATATCCAAAATATTTCCATATGGGGCTCTTTCCTCCTTTCTTATCAACAAGTGGATTTACAGCCACCACATCAGCAGCACCGCCGGTCGCAATGTCTTCGCACTTTTATGAAGAGGACGCAACTGCACGCGCTTCGGGCATGCACGCGCATCAAGTACCGGGTTTGAGAAAAGCTGGTACCGTGGCGTGACGTTTAAAAAAAAAAAATTGTACCGACTTGGTACCGAAGTACCGGGTCTTTGACAACACTCATAAACGTTGGCTGCGCTGTTTCTTACCCTGCTCTACGTTGACTTAAAGTTACTAATGTTAGTTCCAGCTTCACCGTCACCAGCTTTTTAAAAATATTTGTTTAGGACATCTCGACTTGAAGGCCTCTATTTTCTTCTTCTCTTCTTCTCTTTTCTTTTCTGAGCACCGGACTTGTGCTGACCAGACATTTTGAGCGAAACGTTAGCCTACTGAACTTCAAAATAAAATGACAACATCAAATTTTGATCAGTCGCCAAACCACTTGACCACTATTTAAATCACTATTTATTAGGAAGAAAACAAATAAAAAGCTTTTATGTAACTCAAATATTATATATTTTTTCCACAAATATGCCTATTTTATTTATTTTTTAACAATTATTCCATAATTTAATGACATCTCCTCTGCACGCAATACAAGCCCTTACAGGACTTACTGTTTTAAAAACCTCAAATGTCATTGCTTACTTCTGAGACCAGTCTCTTCTTACTTGCTCATCCGTTGTATATATTTATAAACAAAACTCTGTAGGATACTAACATGCATGCATACATCTGTCTGTGCTCAAGGACAATGAAAGACGTTTCCATTAGCACAGATCCGAGGGAAGGGTCAGTACGCAGATGGCTAAGAGTTCGATTAGAGATTCCCAGCTTGAAACCATCAGTCCAGTAGTGATACATTAATATCCATATTGAATAGGTTGATGTAACAATTCACTTTATGTTATTGTTATCATGCAATCTCAACAATTACTTTGATAATGGCATAATGAAAGTGAAGACATGAGTCTTACAAGATCTGTCCTGCATGACAAACTTGTTGTTAGACACACATTAAAAGATTGATCATTGTTGTTACCTTGATATTCTTTCTAAAATCTTCAGAAAGGTTACTGTAAAGTTTCTTTTATTAAAAACCTGCTTCTTTTAGTGCTTTTAATGGAACACACAACTGCTGTGTATTACAGGGTTGACCTTTTACAAAGTGAACACCTGAGGGTTTATATAGTATGTGTTAAAGGTTCAGTGTGTGTGTGTGTGTGTGTGTGTGTGTGCGCGCGTGCGTGCGTGTGTGTGTGTTCTGTCTCATTTTCTTACTGTGCACTTTAGTGCTAAACTTTTATAATATAAATGTGATACACCAAGAAAATGCATCCATGTCTTTTCATCACACAAAACTATAACTTAAGAAAAATTGTTTTTTTCTGCTGGTGCACACGTTTTTTTAAAGTTTTTTTTAATATATTTTATGGCGCTTTTGGAGCTCGATACCATGGATCCAATTAACTTTCATTATATTGACTTGAATTGAAGAAAGCAAGACATACACAGAGTTGGAACATCACAGGTGCGTAAATTATGACACATTTTGTGGGTGAACTATTCCTTTTAAAAAAGCAGGGAGATTTAGAGCTCTTGCCAAAGCAATAAAAAGTAATTTAGCCAAGACATCATGTTTAACTGGGTGTATAGTGGTGAAGTAAACATCATGAAAATGTACAGTATGATGTTTGTTAAAAATTAATTATTTATATAGTGCAACGTACATACAAATTGTTGAGAAACATATTTCTTCATAGACCCCAAAGCAAGTCAGCATTCTGCTCTGATTCTTTATCTCTTTTTATCCCTTTTCCTTTCGCTGAAGCTCATCTTGCATTGCACCTGCATTGCTTGTTTGGTTCTTTACTGTGACAGGGAACATCTGTGAGGCTCGACTGTCCCTATAGAAGCTTGTGGGTTGTCTTTGCTAACTGCATGCCTGTGGCAATCAAGTAGTAAATAGTTTATTTTGTTGCTGCTGAAGGTTTATGCTGCAGGCAATTTGTAATTAAAGTAAAGAGCTCAGAATGTATCATCCTGATCTGAAGCCGAGACTGACACGAAGCAGGAAAAACACGCCACGTCGTCTCCAAACATCTTATCAGCGCGCTCCGTCTCTCTGTTCACACACTGAACGCATCAAAGGGAATGTGTGTATTATCAAATTGGCTTGTGTGGGTGAGAGTAATTATGTTCAACTGGACAAAACCATGCTTTGTTCATGAGATCTAGCAGCTGTGGTCTTTCAAAACCTGATTTGAAAGATGCCCACATTGTTTGTTCTCAAAATCTGGAGTCAGAAATGTTCGCCTCCCAGAGTTGCTTATAAGATGAAGTGTGTCTTGCGGCACTAGTAAAAGAGTGTTCCCAAACTCTTTGCCATTATTTAGCCAAACAGATCTCACCCCAATGCCAATGTAGTCGTGATGTTGACTCAACTAATAGCTTATTAATAGTTCACAATGGACTTTTCACCCTTGAAATAGTTAACACTAGGTCATTCTTAACCCTGGTAAATGGAATCCTGGGTTATCTTGCTTCATGTTTCACACTGCTCATAATTTACATGGGGTTAACAATCAATATTAAGTATTCATGCACTGACGTTTCACAGTGTACATGCCTAAACTCCGGGTTGACGTGCGTATTTACATATTTGCGGTGCCACTGATTGGACGGATGCAGCATACGACTTGTTTACATAAAGGCTCTTGAATTGTATCCTCATATTATGGCAACAGTAATATCAAGTTTTTCCAGAATGTTGTTTTCAGACTATAAATGTAAGAATGAAACGGTCTCTTCTTCTCTCCAATTGTCACGTTTTCTGTCGCAATTTGACATTTTTCCCCTCAAACACTGAAACATAGCATTTAGACTGTACATTGTGTCTAACACCGCATTGTTTCAGTCTGTATGCATTTTGCAACTCAATGAGGGGTTAACGGCGCAACCGTGGTGCCAACCCTGCCATTTTGCATATTAAACTGGTATAAAAGAAAGTTTTTAACATAAAAAAAAAACACACTTCAGCTTTAAAACATGTAGAATGAAACCACTTTAAGGTTCAAACATCAAAGTGCTAATAGCTGGATAAACGACCTTCACAGAATATTGTGAGAAGGAAGCTAAATGCCTCATCTCTGATTACACTTCCAATTGCTCCCAATGTAATATTTTAAAAGGCAGTCTCCTCACAAATTAGCCGTTCACACTACAAACGAACAAACGTCACAAGTGTCTCTTTTTGATCTTCTCTGTTTAAAAATGAGTGCCAAATTAAAACTCTTTTGTCCCGAACACTATAGTAAACATTGCCACTCATTTAGCGAAAAACAATAAAGGTTGAATATGTTGGTAATGTTCTCTTTAATTTTTGTTGTTTCGATATGGAATTGCAAATTCTGCACATATTTTTGATATGTTTGCGCCTTTACTTCATTAGCATAAATCCCTTGGGTGCTAAAATTAATGGGCACAATTCAGTCTTGGTGAATTCCCCTCTTTGTAAAAAGTAGAGCACATTTAGCAGGAATTCAGTGAGTCTCTCTGTGCAGGTCTCACCATTTCTGTTGTCTGTCATCCCGCCCTGTTTATAATGAAAAGAGGGATTCGGGCAAGCCAGTGTAACACCGGTGCCAATGATCTGCTTTTTCTTGAGCAGGTAATTAGGAAGTGCTATTTAGTTATCTTCTCCTAGTAATCAGTCTATCTGGGCTAACTGCCATTAGTCCAAACCTGGTCCTGCTCTACAGTTAAAGATGAGAGAACAGCAACATTAATCGTCTAGACTGAAGCATCATGCATCGTCCAGGGGACATACCTGAAGACTGAGAAGGAAAAATCACCCTGTTTGGGAGTTTTACACTAAAAACTTTGCATTGTGGACTTTCTAAAACATCTTACGTGCAGTATTTTAGCATTCAGGTATTTAACAATATTTGTTCTGTTTTGGAAAAAGGATTCTGTTACATTGCAAATCGGATTGCTTTCGAATTTCATGAGTGTGAGGTCGAATCTGAATGGTGGGAACTGATAATTTGAAGAATATCATCAAAATCACTCATACAACAGGAACTTTATGAGACCAACAGGATGGATGCATTACATTGTATTATGATTTATAACGCGTAAATAAGTGTGTCACATCTTCCACAAGAATATTAAGCAGCACAACTTGTTTTCAACATTGATAATAATAAGAAATCCGCATATTAGAATGTTTTTGAAGGATCATGTGCCACTGAAGAGTAATGATACTGAAAATTCAGCTTTGCATTACAGGAATAAATTACTTTTTACAGTATATTAAAATAGAAAACAGGTAATTTTTATTGTAATCATATCTAAAAAAATAGTACTGTTTTAGTATATTTTTATCAAATAAATGCAACCTTGGTGAGAATAGAGACCTCTTTCAAAAACATTTAAAATCTCTCTATACATATACACGTAAAAAAATCAGCGTGCTTGCAATCTCAATTCAAATTAGGAATTCATTTTTGAATAATGCACAACCCTGATTCATTTCAGTGGTGTAAATATCACCTTTTTTTAACTTTAGAATCACACTTTAAAGTATTTCCAACTTTACAGCTTTGTCATAATAACCTCCTGTCCCCAAAGTGCAAGCTCTATTCTTGCAGTGACCTTTTGCTCTAAGACACGGAGCAAGTGATGGAACATTTCCCATAATGCCCCCACAGCTGCTGAACTGGACTTGGCAAGATCTGTTACAACTGAAAGTGGCCGGTGAACCCAAGAGCACAGAGCTGAACAAGGTTACGACGCTGAGAAGACAGACAAAGATTTTATTATCTTTTGTCAACCTCAGATATGTTATTTAAGCAATATCACATGAGCAAGAGTGCTGTTTGTTTACTGAATGTCAGCACAGTGATTCAGCCATAAGCACAACATCACTGGTAAACCGTTCAATAAACAATATGTTAACATTGAGTTAATTACGTTTCAGATCAAATTTTTTCAGTTCACGTTTTTTCCTCCACCAACTAAATCGTTCCAAAAAGCCAAAGCCTAGCGCTTTGTGAAAAACTAATTTCCCCTGCCTACTCAAAGCTTGGAGAAGCTGATGATTCAATAACTCAGCCATATTGACAGCCATTTGTATTGTTCCTGAATACATCAATGTAAATGGCTCACTCATTAAGACAGTCACTTGTCTCCACCTACTGGTGTAACTATGTAACTAGCAGTCAATGGAAAAATCCCCACTACCAATGCAGAGTAGTGATGAGAAGTCCAATTAATTTCTGCGAACTGGTTCTTTCAGACAGTTTGTTTCAATGAACCGGTTCAAAAATCCAATTTCGTCAGTTCCTTTACGTCATCAAGTAGACGTAAACGAGCAAAAACACTAGCTGAGTGATACAAATAGTGAAAGGTTCTTGTACTGTTGGACTGTATATTAAGACTCTTGCAACGCTGCTCAGTCAATCAAACAGAATAAACTGGCTTCAAGTTACAGAATGTGCAAATTTGATGTTTATTTAATGTTTCATGTAACATACTTATACGCGTGGCATGTGGGGGCCCTCACGGAAAAACGGACTGTGGAAAATATTTCCCTCTGCTGGTGTTTTATGATACTTTTTGTTCTTTTTGGGAGGTTGACAGATGTGGTCGTTGAATTGAAAAGAGCTGCATATGGGTTTGGACATCAAAGGGTGATAATTTATAATGACAGAATTTTCACTTCTATGTGAAATATTCCTTTAAACACCATTTGAGTTTCTTGATCTGGTGGATGAGAGTATGAGGTATTTTTTTCTGCCATGTTTGGAATGACAGGGGACAAAAGCAGTGAGGAGAGATGGCCATCAAGGCATCAGGTTGACATCTTAATATATACTGAATGTTTTTGTCAAGTTTCTGTGTGATAAATAGCTGAAATTCTAATTTAATGCCATACTGCTTAGTATAATACTACAGCAGCACATTATCTGAGGTCATTTTAACAACATTACAATGTGTTTCTAATTACTATACCCTGCAATCAACGTCATATATTTAAAAATGAAGCTCTGATGAGGATCTTTTTTCTAATTTCACCCTTGAACAAATAAAGTTTTGCATGCATGCATGACCTTCTGGTGTCTTGTGCAGTTGAACAAAATAACATTTTATCTTCCAGGCTGTCTAGGTGTAGATTTGTATGAATCAATACTAATGATGAAATCCCTTGGTGGTGCCAATATTTTTTTCCAATGGTGAATAATCACTTGTCATCTATAAGTGATTTGAAAGATGAGATGAGAACATAATGACACCGAGCATAAGCAGTTATAAGGTTATTTTTCTTTCATGCATGTAAATCAAGTAGGCAGCGTTGGTTGTTAGACATTGATCCGGCCATTAGTAGATTAAAAACATCAATTCACCCAGATAAATCATGCTGCAGTGTGAGAAAACAAGGCCAGAAAGCATTAAGGAGGCATTTCATATGCAGAATTTGGGGAAATTGTATTCACTGTGTGCAGGGTTGGTCATAAATATGTGGTTGAAGGACTGTGCTGTTACTGTGGATGTAAACATGCTCTCATTTTAGAGCTATATTATGGTAAACATGATTTTTCTTGCCCTTTCAAAATGTGCTTTATAAATAAGACATGTAAATACGCTTGGGCTGTCAAACGAATATATTTTTAATACATTTAAATATCTTAACTATGGAAGCTTGTTTCTCCCATGGAATAAAATCGTATAGTGAGAAATAAACTCAGATTTGCAGGATATAAACTCACAATTCTTACTTTTTTTATCTTATTATTGCGAGTTTAAATCTTGATCTAGATACAAACTCATAATTCTGAATTATAAAGTTCAAATTGTGAAATAAAAATTTCACAATTACGTTTTTTTTATTATTATTATTCTGTGAGGGAAACAAGCTTTCATAGTTACCTACCTTGAAATAGTTACCTACCTTCGTACCTATAGGTACCTTTCGTTACCTATAGGTACGAAAATTCTATAAAAGTGCAGGAAGTTCATGTTCTGGTAATTGCATATGACTGAAAGTTACTAAATGTATGGTTAGCTGCAGCATTTATGTATTCAGTGTTGTGTCTAAATATGTAGCATCCCATAATTCTCTTTGGTCAGCTAATCTATTTAGTGTATATTAGTCAAAGCTTTTTAATAATTAGTAATGCCCCCTTATAAGACGTGTCCTCTCTGCTAGAGGCTGAGATGTTGGCGCTGTGACTTTGATGACAGGAAACTGTCTGTCTGTCAGAAGTGCCTCAGCATGGAGAAATGACACAAACTCATTGAAGAATGAAATGAGGAGACCTGTCAAGTGTCGAACCTGTTTGATGTTGTACATTTCCCATCCAGAGTAGGAGAATCACAACATGGGGTGCAAGAAACATCAAGGGTAAAAGAGGAGAAACATGGAGTAGACCGAGGATCTTAGCGGTCAGATCTCATGAAAGCATTGAATAAATATTTCACCCAAAAGAGAACATTTTCTCTCCCCAATGTCAATCCAAAGCCATATGTTGATGTTTTTTATGTTCGAAAACAAAAGTAGGATTTTTTTAATGCACTGATAATTTCTGTAAGCTGCAATTACAATTAATAGTGACCAGAGCTTTTAAACTCCAAAAAGCACAAATAAGCACCATAAAAATATTATAGAAGTGCTCCATACAAGTCTTCTGAAGTCATGTCAGGAGAAAGATAAGTGAAGTCGTTATTCACTAAAAATTCAGCCTAGCTCTTCTTGTCGCAATCATTAAATAGCAATGCCCAATATGTGAATGAATCATTCTTATCAGCTAGTTCTTTTTAAATGAACCAGTTCATTCACAAAAATTGACTCATATGGTTTTAAAAGAGATAATATAACACAGAAACCTTGTGGATGACTTTTTTATATGATGCTTTCACATCCTTTCTAAAGCTTGGAAGTTTAAGATACCATTCATTGTAATTACATAGAGAGGAAAAAACCTTCAAAATCTGATCTTTTCTGTTTGGAAAGACATGCAGGTTCATTTTTCTCAGAACTATTCATTTTAATGTTGTATATTTTCACCTAAAGAAAAAAAGTATAGATTTTTTTTTCTTTTTTCTTATGTGATGTGGATAATTTCCATCTCTCTAAGGTTTGACAGTCTGGGTTGCGTGACAAAAAAAGCTCTTGGCACGTATTGTGTGAGACATCATTTTTTGGTCGTAGCATGTTTTCTTCCCTCAATGATGTATGTATCCTAGATCATTGCAGACTGATTTAAATTCCCAGCTTCCTTCCTCTTTGGATTCATTTCCATATTTCTCCTGCAGGGCCCCATATTGAAATCTGCCAAGCATTCTCTGAAGCAGTCTAGCTGAAAAAGGCTTAATTATGTTCTGCACCATTCTGTCCAGAACCTTGCAGCCAGCATCCAGCAGTCATATTTTCAACCATCTCCTAGTTTTTCATAAGCTTTTCATCTGTGTTCAAAAACAGCCTCGTATCAATTCGCTCCTGATTAGAAATGTATAAAGCATGGATGAAACATCCTCAGCTTCAGTATGAAAACTCATATTTAATAGCAGAATTTGCTTTTGGTATAGCTTGTGAAATCAAAGAGAGAACAGTAAATGGGAGTTGTTGTATATGCTGCATTCACAAGTTTTAGTAACAATTTTTGCTAGTATATTGTTTAGTATGATTTCTGCAATTTCTCATTTAGTTACTCATTTTTGGTTTTAGTCAGTCTTTACAAATAATAATAATAATAAAACACTTATAGATGTCTCAAACATTTATATCACTATTGGATGGATTTCATTCTTTCACACTGGTTTTATGCAAAGGTGTTGTATCTGCTGATGACTGCGGTGTGAATATATGTGTTGGCCTTTGGCGGTGAGCTTCCAAAAGCTCTACAATAAATGCAACTGCATTTGTCTCTTCTGACTGACCATGCTTTCCCTTAACTTCAAGCAATAAGCAATGCATTTTAACCCCTTGTTTATTCACTGGTAATTAGTATTGAATCTCTCTGCCACAAAGACAATGCATATGCTACTGACATGAATTGCTACAACATGGCATTTTTGCTGAGATGAACAAAATTCCGCTGGTTCCTCAAACTATCAATCTTAGAATGTCCAATCTAAACAAGACTAATGCAGCTCTGTTTAGTTCTCTAAACTTTGTGAGTGAGTTAAATGAAGTCAGAAAGATTGCTTGCCAATGAGATGTGTGAATGTTATTCACTTTAAATGCTTTCAGTTATCAGTTTAAAACATTTCCAATAGTCGTTAGCCACAGCAATGTATTTAAGCCAATAATGAAATTATGCCACTATTATTTTATTCCTTGTATGGAAAAGAGCTTCATGAAAATTTCCACACAAATAATAACAGGAACTTGATTTTTGGGTGAACTGCTCCTTAAATGCTGAGTTGGTGAGTACAGAACTATAGATACAGTGCCAGTCATGTGGTCAGCAGCGGGCAAAATTAGCAGCATAAGCAGGGCATACTAGTGCTCATTATACTCTTAATTGAATATTTTCTAATGCTTTTTCTCAGCAATTAATCTGACTCACTGCTTTCACTAATGTGGCAGTGAAGGGAAAGAGGTGCAGACAGACACATGGCTAAATTAAACCAAGTTACCCGATTATAAAATTGCTTTACATTTTAAATAGGCATAGATCTGTTTGTTTTTTACAGCTTGTTATTTTGTTTTAAAGTCAGTTGATGGACTTCAGGTGCCATGTTGCTTAAGACGAGTGGGCACTTATAAGTATGTGTTCAAGTACTTGAATTTTGATGCAATAGTTATGTGACATCTGATTGAGTCCCAGGTGCTTCATTTAATATTCACAATCCCAGCCCCTTGCCATGATCAAAGAGGACTATAAATAATAACCTGCAGCAATGGGATATATATGCTTTTCCAATTTGCTCAGTTTACCTTCTGGTGGAACTCGCACAAGTCAATGTAGGACAAGTCATGGTTGAAGTGAATATTTGATAGAGTGTCACAGAGGAAACTTCCACAAAAATACAGAATGCTTGTGAAGTTCTGTTTGAAGAACCTGTTTGATTAAGGAAATGCTGTATCCCTGTAAGTGGCAATGAAAATTACTGTTTACATTGAAAATGTTCTGTATGAATGGCTTAGTTGAATATTAAGCAGGACAATTGTTTTCAAATAATCAGATATGTTTCTTGATCAGCAAATCATGATATTAGAATGATTTCTGAAGGATCGTGTGACACTGAAGACTGGAGTAATAATGCAAAAATTCAGCTTTGATCACAGGAATACATTACATTTTAAAATATATTGAAATAGAAAACATAACAATTTTTTCACAATAATTCTGTTTTTAATGTGTTTTAGATCAAATAAATGCATGTGTGTGCATAAGAAACTGATTAAAAATCTTACCGACCCCAAAATTTAGAATGGTATAGCACATGTTCTGATAATACAATTTGCAATGAAATAAAAAATGCAATGGAAAATTGTATTAAAAAATAAAGTATGTTCACCAGTTGTTTCAGACTCTATGGACTAATTCAATTCAAGTGCGTAGTACAATATGCTTTTTGGTAACATAGACATTTTGCATATTCTAGTAAATATTGTTGATAAATATAAAATAAATACATGAAGCAAGCTCTTTATTTTGGTCCCTAATGAGCCCCTTGAGAAAGCAGCGTATGGTCAGCTTCGTCCTTGTGTGAATCACCTGTAAATGATAGATTAAAATAGCGTATGGAATAAACATTTTACACGCATTCTCTATAGACAGAAGATTACTTTTCCTCTCCGCCTGAAAATGTGCCAAGACTTGATTAATTAGTCATCGAAAGTGGCACATCTCCTGCTAGAGAGAGCGAAACCCCAGCCAAATGAGGCACTGACAAATGGGAGAGGTGACACCAAGCTCTAATTGAGGATTTGGTGAATATTTCAGGAGTCAGGGAGCCATTTGCCACCCTGCCAGATTGGCCATTATGGACCACAGCTAAGAGACCCAGAGAAGCCAGAGACCTTTTTACCTCACACAGGCTTTCAGAAAGGGAAGAGCAAGGATTACCTGTTTACAGGCAGCAACAAGGTTTTGTTTTAAAATCAAACTCTTGTTCTTCGGTTAGTTACCGGGCGGCATGCGGTTAGACGGCTTAAAGGAGTGGAACCTTTATTTAACCCCACTCATTTCTCAAAACTCAGCATGTGATTTGCTGTTGCATCAACACAAATTGCTGCAGACAAATATTTGAGTGCCTTTCAGGAAAATAACAGTACAATTTTCTCCACAGAAAGCACATGTGGGATTTTAGGTGAGAAATGAATTTAGTCATGATTCATAACATCACACAAAACAATTGATCAAAAGAGATGCTGTCTGTAAAGTGTTCGTCTGGAATGCTTTTGAAGTATTCACTTGTGGTATTTAAAACGTGCATCCGTTTAAGAAATGTACAGTTTTGGCATAAAAATCAGATTGGATGAGCTTTTCACTCTATTTAGATTTTAACTCACAGACTCAAGTGGCTTCTTGCTTTATTAACATATGAAAATGATTCTTTTATTTCTAAATTCTGATTGAATGAGCTACATTCAATGCCACTGTGAAATGTTGTTAATTATGTATTAAAGAGGATCTTTTTTTACATTTTCAACTTTCTTTAATGTGAAGCGTTGCTGTGTGAACATGAAAAATGTCTGCAAATTTACAAAGTAAGCACTGCTTTGAACTCCCTGAAATGCCTCGGTTGAGTTTTCTTCCGGGAACAAACACGTCACAATATTCCTCATTTAAATAATTCTCACCCAAAGAAGCATATGCAAAATGAAGGGCATAAAGTCTGGTTGAGTAATGTTAATAGTGTGTTGAAAGTCGCGGATATGGTAAGGGGAGTGAAATTTCTGAAACACGCTTGAAGTGGTTGACCAATCACAACACTCTGGCTCAGCTGACCAATTAGAGCAAATTGCGCCTTTCGGAAGGAGGGGCTTCATAGAGACAGAAACTAAAGAGAGTGTTACTGACAGACTGGGATGAGAGGTGCTGCAACAATGTCAAATATGTGAAAGATAATGTGATAATGTGAAAACCCCCAAAAGAAAATCAAGACTTTGTAAAAGGGCATAGTATGGCCTCTTTAATGTGCCAATAAAATATTTTATTGGTGGAAGAATAGTTTATTTAGAATATTACATACTTTTTTACTATCATGTTTGTACACATTGCTGTTGCCACATTTCGTATAAAAGCGATAAGCTGTGTAGAAAAACACAATAAAACTGTGGTGAAAAGTTTGATTTAATTTATTTTTTCAAACATAACTTAGTTTAAAAAACAAAGATTTTTGACGATTTTCAGGTATACAGTAAATAAATAAAAAATTCCAGAATGTGTTCTTAGACATTTGGATCACACTGTATATGTTGTTTTGTTCTGACCAGCACATACTGTATGTAACCACGCATTTGTGAAGCTGCAGTAAGTGGCACATTGCTTGTCCAGTATTCTTTCTCACTCAATTTCCAGTGATTTTTCAGCTGTCTAACAGCTTCCCGAATGTCCATTTGTCGAAAAGGAGTGGTTGCTGTCCATTGATCCATTGTGTATCTCTTTGTCCATTGTGTGTCATTTATGTATCCAGGTTGATTGCTGCTTGGAAATGTTCTTCAGTGAATTGGGATGCTTGATGGACCATTACAGAGTGTAGATAAACGTCACAGACAGTAGACAGCAAAAATTGTGCTTGATTCACCTATGGACTGGAATATGGGTCCATTAAGGTGAGCAGCCTTAAAAAAAAAGAGAAAAACAAATGGTTATATCAATGGTCTGTCAGCCTACATTCTATTTGTGCTTTACAAAGAAAACGGCACAATGCATTCACTTGAGTTCAAATAGACACACACACACACACACACACACACACACACACACACACACACACACACACACACACACACACACACACGCACGCACGCACGCACGCACGCACGCACGCACACACACACACACACACACTGGGCCAGAACAAAAACAATTATAAATGCCTAACTTTGCTGAACTCTGAGTAAAAAAAGAACACTTCTAAACTGAAAGGTTCAATCAATGTGCCAAATTCCAGACAGTTCTATTCACACTGTACGATATAAGTTCTACCATAGACACACACTGGGTTTTCTCAAGCAGAAGAAAATGAAAAATCAGTTTAAAACAACTGGGGATATGCAACTTCAGTGTTCAGCTCTAATGACAGAAATGTATTAGACATAAGAGAGGTATGAGATCAGAAGCATATGCGCTGACCACTGCCCCATGACGCCACAAAATGCAAAAAGTGCACTTGTCTCGACTTCTTTATTAAACTATTAAAATTAGATTAAATGGCTTTTCATTAGTGGGTGCATCTCACCATTAATGTTACATCTATAAAATGGTCTGGGACAGATTGTCTTCATTGCTCGCTCTGCATATGCAAATAGACGGCAAAAGCTGCACACAGATGCGAAATGGCAAAAGCGCAGTCTGTTAAATGACCAATGCACTGTCAGCTAAAATAATACCAGCAGTCAGCCCCACAAAGCATCTTCATTTTAAGGGACATTAAGTTGCAGGTCTTTAATTTATCACTGTATAACGAGGCTCGTGAAGGCCATGGAGTGTGGATCCTCTTCTAGACTCTTGTAAATATTCAGACATATACTGTATGAATTCAACATATTAATCAATGATGGAAATTATTTAAATTGAAAATGTTACAATGATTTGAATAGTTAGACAGCGTCCAGTTAAACTCGTCAACTAAACTGAAATGCATTTGCCCATGAATGCACAGCATGAATGCATATGAACATCATTAATGAATGAGGGATGCACAGCTTCAAGTTATTTTAACGCCGATTATATGTTTTTGGTATACTAAAACCAAAATGGCTAAAATATACACACACACACACACACACACACACACACACACACACACACACACACACACACACACACACACACACACACACACACACACACACACACACACACACACACACACACACACACACACACACACACACACACATATATATATATATATATATATATATATATATATATATATATTGGTTTTTGGTTTTAGTATACCAAAAACATATAATCGGCGTTAAAATAACTTGAAGCTGTGCCTGTTTCATGGAAAAGACTGAATAAAAGGAGTTGGAACGATATGGGAGTGAGTAAATGATGAAAAATACATCACACTGATGATGTCAACCACTACTAAACTACTGAATTTCCTCTAATTAGCATTGAGCAAACTGGAATTAGCCCTTATGAAGCAGCAGCTTGCTAAAGATTTATCAGAGTTTGGAAACACAGAATGAGCATTTTGGATTGTTTGATTTGATGTTGAAATATTTATAGAACATGATGAATTGACTTCTTTGAGATCAAGAAATTAATTTGTGTTTGCAGAAATCTGATTTGGTTTGCAGATGGAAGCTTGTTTTCGCCACTGAATAAATCAAGTCAGAATTGCATGATACGAACTTGCATTCTGAGAAATAAAGTCAGAATTGCGTGATATAAACTCACATTTCTGAGAAATAGAGTCAAAATTGTGTGATATAAACTCGGAAGTTGTTCTGAGCTTTATGAATGTCTGTTTATTTTTTGATGATAGATAGATAGATAGATGGCATGGCAGAACATCTAGAGAGTACCATGCTGTATTTGCTCTTTAGAATTCATGGATTCATGTTGCCACAGGGCTAAACTTTTTGTGTCAGGGATTGGTATAAATGCGAGAGATATCAGACTTCGGATGCTTCATAAAAATGGCCACAGGTGCAGATATATTTGCCCACAATCATGCGGACACTTCTAGATGTAGAAGCAAATGTTTGACTTGAGAGGAATAACACTCTGAAATCCACTGTTTTTGCCCAGCAGCTTTGCATATATTACTCTGGTAGTTTTTATGTCTTGCCTATGTCTATGTCTGTTGCGGTGTGATGTTTTTGTGTGTTACAAAATCTGGTATGCAAAATGTTTTTATTATATAGTGTGGGGGGAAAAAGTCGAAAGACCAAGATTAAGCTATACAGCTTTGAGTACAAATAGTTGGGATTTTCTTATACTGTTGCTTTATTGTTTATGGTTTTAATATTGCACCATTTGTTATCTTATTTATTTATTTATTATTATTATTATTATTTGTTTGTTTGAGTAAATCAGGACAGTATTATTTAGTGTATGTTTTGTGTGTGATCATTTTATAGATAATCTTATAGTGGCTGATGCGGTTCAGAGTTGAAAATTATTAAACTAAAAAAGGGGGTGGAAATGCCACGCAGGTATAGATGAATTCAGTTATTGATGTGCAATACAAGGTGAAATAAAAATAAAATGTATTATCATGCAACAGTACAGAATGTGTTAATATATAGACCCCCTTGGCAGCCAGAGCACATCAGCTAGCACTGAGAGACACATGTTGTCTTCATTCTCCTTATGTTGTGTGGATTATACTTCCACAGCAGAACTGCTGGAGCAAACTGTGGTCGGAAACAACAGCAAACAGTTTGTTAATGAATGGAGCAGTTCCAGGGGGTCGACAGCCTAAACACACCGGCTGGACAAACCGAGATGATTCTAACAGGCGAGTGATACTGCACTCTCATGAATATTGCAATGGATAATGAGTTTCATTTTTCATTAGCTGTTTCCATCCTCCTATTTTTTATGTGAATTTTTGGTTACGCTTTATTTCGATGGTCCACTTTAGACATTCTACTAACTATAAGTAAAATTACAACTACATGTCAACTAACTCTCATTAGAGTATTAGACTGTTAGGTTAGGTTTAAGTTGACGTAGTTGCAAAGTTACTTTTAGTCAGTAGAGTGTCTGTTGGGGAGCATCAAAATAAAGTGTTAACAGATATTATACAGACAGTCTACTAATACTCTAATGAGAGTTAGTTGACATGTAGTTGCAAAGTTACTTATGTCGAATAGTAGAATGTCGAAAGTGGACCATCAAAATAAAGTGTTTTTATTTTGGATGTCACATAAAAAATGGTGGTGGGAAATGCCAAGATGTGCAGCAATACGAAAATGCGCATTAAAAAACGTACAGTATGCACTCAACTGAAGCAAGTTTTTATTTTATCTGATAGGAAGACATGCGCATAAACTACATTTACCGAATACATATCCCTCAATGTGCCTCAAAAAAATGTGATTTTGCCTCAACAGTAGATGTGATTAACAGCTTTATTTGCAAATGTTTTATGTGATATTTCAAATTTTGTATTTGTACTTGTACTTTTATACTTGTAGTAGTTCAATTAGCAACTTTGGATGGAAACATAGCTTTTGTGGATAAAAAAGCTAGGTTAGTTTTAGATTTTGGTATAATTTTGGTGTTGTTCTTATTTTTAATCTCATTCTTATATTCATAATTATATCCAACAAATATCACATGATTTTAAGATGTTTATTTTTAGTGCTCCTTGCATCATTAGTATTGATCTAAAAGCTTTTCACCACCACTCTTCCCTATTAACATAGTTGCACATGTGCAAAAGAAAATTAATCATATCTCAAATCTGCTTAAACCAGGTGAAACATAAATGCCATAGATTTTTCTGCTATTGTGTCATTTCCATTGTAATATAAATGTTGCAATTTGTAAAATAACGCCTGCATTTCCAGAATTCCTGCCTTTCGTTAGTTTTGTTGTCTGCATTTTGATCAATATTGATTGTGATGCATTAGCACAACAGTGCTGCACCTGCGCTCGCTCAAGCCGGCATGCTCTCATTTTAACCTCTTTTCTTCTGTCCTTTCCTCCCTTTCTGTACCTCTAGAGACAGCTTTGATTCTGAAGCACTCATTTTTCTCAATTATCAAGAGATATATACTTGCGTCAGCACTCCAGACCGGTCACAGATGATGCCACGTCAAATTTTTTACCCCTGACTCTACGTTTCCTCCCCCGAGCCAGATGTTTGATTTATTCAAAACTGTACTGGATTTTACAATTGCATAGCAGGATTGTTTAGTGCTAGTTTTGACCTCATATTATGTTTTTAATAATCCTTATATATATATATTTAGTAAGACATTTTGTGCCACAAACAGTCATTATTTAGATTTTTATGACCATTTCCCACCTTCTTTCTGACCCTTAGAATTAAAGCTGTAATTTTTCTTCTGCTATACTGCTATACTATACTGCATGTGAAATGAGATATTTGCAAGCTGTAGGTTTGCTGTTTAATGTTATATAAAGTCGTTTTTTTTCTTTTCCATCCTACATCGACAGCCTCTTTGTAAGGACTTCATATGTTGAAATGTATTGATTGAGTGAGCCATTTTTCCTTTCAGTCTGTTTCACTGGGGAGAAATGTTTTGAAAGTTACAGTATATCTTCATGATACAATGACTACATTTACATGCACCCAATAACCCATTCAAAACTGGAATATTGGCAATAACCCGGTCACGCACGGCCATGTAAACACTGGCAAAAACCTGAATATGCTCATATCCCGGATTTTAAAAACCTGGATATGATCCCTGGGGTACCCTTTTCTAACCCGAATTTTTGGTCATGTAAACGCGTATCGGCATATCCCCATAGTGATTTGTGTTCTGCGCATGTTCTATTCGCAAGGAATCTTGGTCTTTTGAGTAGAGGAACTTCTCGGCGCATACAAAAACCCGCGTGCAGTATCCTGGAAGTAAACATGACGAGACGCAGCACAGCATACTTTTGGAGTGAGGTCAGTACCAGCACCAAAGCGCAAACAAAGGCGATCTGCTCCGAACTATTCATTATCCATGTGCTGCTGCTGCTGTTGTTTTTGTCTTTGGATACAGGAAGAAGAATCGGAAATGACACATATTGCGTCTTAAGGTTGTCCGTACGTCCAGACGCTAAGTGTACGTCGCCGTTTACATCGGGATATTGCAATTCCATTTATACAGGAGTAACTCTCTCTGCTCACGCATGTAAACGGGTTATTCCTAATGTTTCAGAAACCCGAATAGTGACCTTAACCCGACCATAACCCGAATATTGGCTGCTTGTAAACGTAGTCAATAAATCTCTTTTAACTCAAAAGATCAAGGGAGCTTTGATTCCTCATGGTATGAGTTTAAAGCTTTTTAATGAATTGTGTTGAACATTAAGTGACTTCAAGTGGCCATAATATTCACTTTTTGAAAATTAAGTATATTTCTCCCTCTTTCTGAACTTTTTTGCTTTACCTGTAAGACTTCAATACACAAATGACCTCTGTTATGATTTGCTAACATCTTTGCATTTTGCTTTTGCAGCGAATACTGAATTGATATGTAAATGTTAAAGTGCTTATGATTGTGACATAAAAATTGCACTTTCAAAAAAAAATCAGATTTTTCAGCAGCTGTTTCCATCAATGGTGTTTTAAATGTTTAAAAGTCATCTGTAGTAAACCGAACACTTTTAATTCAAAAGAGCATGGGAAATTATGTTTAGCATGATGTCCTTAGGGTTAGATCATACATTTGATACTCAATATTAAGTCTAAATAAAATATAATGCAGAATCAGCTTCCGTTTTAAGGAACACTACACTTTTTTTTGGAAATAGGCTCATTTTCCAACTCCCCTAGAGCTAAACAGTTGAGTTTTACCGTTTTCAAATCCATTCAGCCGATCTCCGGGTTTGGTGCTAGCAGTTTTAGCATAGCTTAGCATAGATCATTAAATCTGATTAGACCGTTAGCATCTCTCTCAAAAAATGACCAAAGAGTTTCGATATTTCTCCTATTTAAACCTTGACTCTTCTGTAGTTACATTGTGTACTAAGACTGGTTAAAAAATGGAAAGTTGTGATTTTCTTGGCCGATATGGCTAGGAACTATACTCTCATTCCTGTGTAATAATCAAGGAACTTTGCTGCCGTACCATGTGTGCAGCAGGCGCAATGATATTACGCAGCGCTTGAAAATAGTCTCCAGCTAGGTAACTTCCAACGTGACCGGCACTGCTTTTGTGTAGTTGCAGTTAATATCATTGCGCCTGCTGCACCCATGATACGGCAGCAAAGTTCCTTGTTTATTACGCAGGAATGAGAGTATAGTTCCTAGCCATATAAAATGTCTCAGGTTACGTATGTAACCCTGGTTCCCTGAGAGGGAACGAGACGCTGCGTTGAGACGCGGTGGGAACGCTCTGCGTGATTGTGTCGTGAAGCACGTGTATAATCAGTCCAATGGAAGAGCGAGACGTCATAGGCGGTGACGTCATAGACCAGGAAGCTATAAAGCACACCAGAAAACAGACCGCGACAGCTTCTGAAAAAGCCTGAAGCAAGTCGATCAGGGCATGCAGGAAGTATGGCAGGAGAACGCAGCGTCTCGTTCCCTCTCAGGGAACCAGGGTTACATACGTAACCTGAGACGTTCCCTTTCAAGGGAACTCGAGCTGCGTTGAGACGCGGTGGGAACCCCATACCCACTACGCCATAAGACAAATGCCCGTTCTGTGTGAAGTCCTTGCGCACACTAGAAGCAAGCAACCTAGCCCCGGGAGTGGAGAGGTGTAGGTCATAAAATCTGACAAATGTATGAGGTGAGGACCAGCCTGCCGCATTACAAATATCCTGAAGGGAAACACCCGAAATTAAAGCCTAGAGGCAGCCATACTCCTTGTAGAATGGGCCTGAACAGCCACAGGTGAACGCTGTCCGGCCGCTTCATAAGCAAGTGAGATAGCCTCAACTACCCACTTGCTCATTATCTGTTTAGATGCAGGGCAACCTATCTTAGGTTACCCGAAGCAGACAAATAATTGTTCTGATAAACGCCACTGAGCAGCTCTGTGGACCTAAGCATCCAAAGCCCGGACAGGGCATAACAGATTTAAGATTTTCCTGATCTGGGGTATTAAAGGTGGAGGACAGAAGGCCTGGAGCACAAATGACCCGCACATTTACTAGGGACCTAGAAATACAACCCGATCTGGGGTGAAGAAATACTACCACCAACCAGGTGCAAATCCAAGTACGTGCAGGCCTCAGCCTCATGTACCACGGAGAAGACGAAATTAAGGATCTCTCCTCAGAGGTAGCCCAGCAAAGAAACATTCATTACAGAAATCAAGTACTGAACCAACAGGGCAGAAACGAGATTCAGAAGGCACCAGGCAGAGAACAGCATATTAGTCTTCTCGTGGAGGGAGCTCTAGACTGGAGTATGGTCTCCACGACCTCGGTCGAGAAACCTGAATCTATGAGCTGGGCCCCCTCAGAGGCCGAGCCCACAGTATCCACAACTCCAGAGCTCCCAGGAGCAAAGATATCGGGAAAAGCGTATAGGTGTAGTGGCAACCACACCTATTACATTACATCCAGTCCAAGCGGAGCTGGATGCGTGAGGGAGAACCACAAGGGCAATGCATTGTACAAGCGATGCGAAAGGTCGACTTGTAGTTTGACCGAAGTTCTCCCTAAGAAGCTCCACCACCTCGGGGTGAAGTCTCCATTCCCCGGGCCACAGCCCCTGCCTCAACAGGATATCTGCTCTGATATACGAGACCATCAGTGTGTTGTCCGGACCCTTCGCCGACCAACCACTCATGATTGCCACCGACTTGTGAGGGAAACATCCGTCGATAGCATTATGCGTCGACAAGAAGCCCCCAACACTGGGCCTGGGCGAGGAACCAAGGTTCTTCCACATGACCGAGGCACGAAGGCATAGCCGCGTGACCTTGATCATGCGAAAACGGATTTCCCCTCGGAGAAAACCCCTTGGTCCCGAGCCACCACTGCAGGGGTCTCATGTACAGAAGGCCAAAAGTAACTACGTTGGACGCAACTGCCATGAGCCCCAGCCAAAGACCTTTCACCGAGCGGCCACTCATGACCGCCCCCCATCCTGTGAGGGAAGCATCCGTCGATAGCGTGACGCGTCGACAAGAAGCACCCAGCACTGGGCCCTGGGCGAGGAACCAAGGTTTCTTCCACATGACCGAGGCACGAAGGCATAGCCGCGTGACCTTGATCATGCGAAAACGGATTTCCCCTCGGAGAAAACCCCTTGGTCCCGAGCCACCACTGCAGGGGTCTCATGTACAGAAGGCCAAAAGTAACTACGTTAGACGCAACTACCATGAGCCCCAACAGTCTCAGAGACTGTTTGCAGTGAGTGACTGACCTAGTTTTACATTCTTTACGGCTGTGAGAATCGCAGAAATACGTGCAGGAGACAGACGTGCTTGCATTGATGTCGAATCCCATAATACACCTAGAAAGTGGTCCTCTGAGCTGGGAGGAGTACACTCTTTTTGGTGTTGAGCCGCAACCCCAACCTCCTTATGTGGGACAGAACGACATCTCGATGTTGAACTGCCAAAAGCTCGGACTGAGCTAAAATCAACCAATCGTCGATATAATTTAATACGCGAATGCCCTGGAATCTCAGAGGAGCCAGAGCTGCATCCACGCATATTGTAAAAGGTGTGGGGTGATAACCTAGGCCGAATGGAAGAACCCGATACTGGTATGCTTCGCCCCTGAAAGCAAACCTCAGGAACCTCCTGTGATGAGGATGGATAGATAAGTAAGCGTCCTTTAAGTCTATTGTGACAAACAAGTCCTCGGACTGAATCTGTGACACAATCATATTTAGCGTAAGCATACTTTGAACTTAAGATTCTGAAACCTGCTGTTTAATTGACGCAGGTCTAGAGTAGGACGCAACCCCTCATCCTCTTTCGGAACAATGAAGTAATGGCAGTAAAACCCTGACTGTCTGCCGGGAGGAGGAACCCCTTCTACAGCTCCTTTTGCAGAAGTGTCAGTACTTCCTGCTCCATAACCAAAGCCTGCTCGGGGGCCACCACAGTGGGGAGGACCCCTAGAAAACTGGGCGGACAAGAACCGAATTCTGAACCCTTTTCTATAGTGTGCAGGACCCACCGAGAAATATGTGGCAGTAGTTTCCACGCTGCCAGAAATTCTACTAGGGGAACCAGTCTTTCAAGACTGGCCTCTGGATTTGGTTGAACAGTCAGTACGGTGCCCTGAAGCGGCGAACCGGCAGGGAACAACCGAACTGACCGTTCTACGACCCTCCTCGGAGGATCGTATGGGGACGCTGACACCTCGGTGCCCTGAACGGCGAACCGGCAGGGAACAACCGAACTGGCAGCGCTGCGACCCTCCTCAGAGAGTCGCACCCCAGAGGGCGCCGAGGAGAAACGATTTCTCAAAACCGTCCCTGCCCCGGAGGAGCCCTCAGAAGCTTTATTAGAGATGACGACAGTCCTCAGATCTTGCCTCCCTTTAAATAACTTAGTTCCAACGACCCTCCTCGGAGGATCATTTGAAAAAGCAGGCACCTCGGCACCCTGAAACGGCGAACCGGCAGGGAAATCGAACTGACTGCTCTACGACCCCCCTCGGAGGATCGTTTGGGGACACTGACACCTTGGTGTCCTGAACGGCGAACCGGCAGGAAAACCGAACTGGCAGCGCTGCGACCCTCCTCAGAGAGTCGCAGCCCAGAGGGCGCCGAGGAGAAACGATTTTCTCAAAACCATCCCTACCCCGGAGGGGACCACCCTTTAGAAGCCTGATAGCCTCGGCGTCAGGGCTTCCTATTGTCCAAGCTTTTTTAGAGATAAAATAGTCCTCAGATCTTGCATATCTCTAACTGGCTAGACTGCTACCGCCACCCAAGTCCCCTTCGATTGTGGAGGAGCCCAAATGGCGATGCTCGTTCTTGCACTCTGTGCTGCGAGGAGCTTAGTAGACTGAGACTGCTCCGCCCAGCAGTCTCGGGAACATTAGATTGGTGAGGAAGAAACCTCTGGAACGCCGCTGAACGGTTTATTCTTAGTTTTGTTTTGTTTTGTTTTTGAAAGCGGAGCGTCCAGAAGAACAGACATAATTTTATCTTATTTTTCTTTATTTTTAAATCATAAAAACGTATATATATATATATATATATATATATATATATATATAAATATATCACTCCGTGGCCACCAGCAGGAAAAACAACCGAACTGGCCGTGCTGCGACCCTCCTCAGAGAGTCGCCACCCAGAGGACGCAGAGGAGAAACGATTTCTCGAAACCGTCCCTCCCCAGTAAAGTTGATCTGTTTTTGCACGACCAATTCTCGAATAGCGTCAGTGCTGACAACCTCACATTCATCCATGTCTTTATAATTTACCCACCAGCGTTGCCTAATAAAAAATTTTTATTTAGATGGCTGGTGGGTAACGTCGGGGTTAAAAATGATGACGCCGACTCGGGAGAGAGAAAGCTAGCAAGCGTCTCTTTAACCCGAGGCACTGTCATACCATGATACTTAATACCCATAGCATTACTATAGTTAGACGTTGGGCATTAAACACATAAAATAGAAACCGACTTATTCCACGATCTCGACACCTCAGTGTGGTGTGGAGATAGGGAAAAAACGTCAGTCCCCGACGAGGAGGCTGAGATACAGAGTTTTTCTGTTTTTGCGCGAACCGAACCGTCCTCCTCGAAGAACGCCCGGCGGGAGCGGAGCGTCCTCACGGACAGCTTCTCGCAATGCTCACAGTCAGCCCGCTCGAGAACTGACTGTGGCATGCTCCACTCCCAAATAGTAACAAAAAGCTGATGTGTGTGTCCCCACCCGTGATATAACGTGGGCAGGGAACAACACAAAAGCTGCTTGCTCTCTTTTGCCATAATATATATATATATTGCAACTTGACAGACAACAATAAATATGACAAGGACAGAATACACAGATCGCTTGCTGAAGGCAACAGAAGCTGTCGCGGTCTGTTTTCTGGTGTGCTTTATAGCTTCCTGGTCTATGACGTCACCGCCTATGACGTCTCGCTCTTCCATTGGACTGATTATACACGTGCTTCACGACGCAATCACGCAGAGCGTTCCCACCGCGTCTCAACGCAGCTCGAGTTCCCTTGAAAGGGAACCGATGTCATCGTAACTGTTCGTATCACTGTGTATCAAGAGCTGTCGAAGCTTCCGGAGCTGAAATTCATATTTGGTAATAGGCGTTTTGTTTCCGACTCACGCTGTAAGTGGTAAACCAATCACAACAGACTGTGCCGCCTGACCAATCAGAGCTGAGTAAAGTCTCGGAAAGAAGGCGTTAAGAGAGACTGAATCTTCGAAAGAACAGTTTCAGACTCTGTAAATTAAGTAATGTACAATGTATATTATGAGAAAATTAAAGTGAATTTTGACCTTTGATGCATATAAATATTTTGTAGGAGACCTACAAAATAAAAATTAGAAACTTTTAAAATAGCATAGGGGCACTTTAGGTTAACAGCACACTGAAGGTGAACCATGATTTAAATTATTTTTCAGTCTTTTCTTGGAACATAGAGTGAAAAACTTTTGCATATTTCAACCATCTGCAACCATGCTCTTCCAGTCAGGTCAGGTACTATATAGTGATCTCTCCCCCTCACCCTGAGCTTTCCTCCCTGATCCTGCACCACAGTCACCTGCGGTTTCAATAATGGATAGGAGTAGACGCACGCTTGGAATGAAGCCAGAGACTATGGATGTCCCGTGGAGCCATAATGGAGTTTACTCCCCCATAAAACAGTTTGCCAGCGCACTGTCTGCCGTCCCTGTGCTTATTTATAGCTGTGTTTCATTGAGTTGACACTGATGGAGAAGGGCTGTTGACTTTTCCTCACCAGTGAGTCGGTTCAATCAGCCTGTGTGAGGCACAGAGGGAATGCAGCACTACTGACGGCCTGAACACACTCCGGCTCCGTCACCCAGTAAACGAGCGCTGGGCCTCAATGCCAGTTGCCAAATTCTCCATCATTCCCGATTTGTGGACGGCTCCACTGTTGTACGTGCTGTGAGAGGAGATAAGACAGTGGGCAAATACATTTATATGGTGGAAGAATACACAAGGGGAATTTTCTCATGGAGTTGACACTTTTTAATTTAACACAATTTGAGAGAGGATATCATTTTCTGATGTACTTCAAGTATTGATGATTGGTTATATTTTAATAGGACTGAATATTTTGAAGAAAGAAATTAAGCCTACATTTAAGGCCCTTATTAGTTTTTACACTGTGACATTTATTCCTGTGATGCAAAGCTAAATGTTCAGGAACATTACTCCAGTCTTCAGTGTCACATGATCCTTCAGAAACCATTATTATATGCTAGTGTTAATTAGACTAATTTAAGAGAGACAACTGTGGTAAAGGTGTTAAAATAGCTGTGGCATATTCTTATTTCTGCAGGGAGTGAAAATGGTGTGCTTCTGCTGTAGAAGTGCTATACTAAGTGTTGTGCTTTAATAGTTATCATCGTATTTGCTGTTATATTACAGGACAACTGGAAAAGAATCTATTCGTTTCAATTCCCACTGACAGTGTTTTCGAAAATTGTATCGCTTCTTCTTTCAAACTTTGATTAAAGTGAAAAACAAAGTGTAAGTCATTGTGGTTTTCTTCCAGGTTATTAATCCCAATCCCAAAATTTAATTTCTTAAGAATCAACAAAAAGCTATTTTTCATAATGACCACAGCTGTAAAGCTGCATAATATACCATACAAATAGTCATCTGAAGTCACGCAGGTTTGACATCATTTTAATTTGTGAGTGAAATATCCCTATAACTGTTTTATCAGTTTTTTCAAACATACATACTGTATAGTGCCCACTCTATTTCATTGTTAAAAAGTCATGACTTGTACTATGCTGGTTATTTTTTTGTATAATCTGTACAGCTGCAGACGTCATTGGTCCCTTCACTTCACAAGGAAACGTGGTTCCCTTGACCCCATCGATCCAAGACATGCTGGAAAAGGACTGAGTACATAATGAAAGATACTTCTCCAGCATCAGTGCATGGCTGTGTGAAAAGGGTTTCAAATAATCATTGAGCAATGGGTATAAAAAAAAAATCCGGTTTATTTCCAGCCTCAGTATCACATTCATTAAATATTCAGGGTTTTCTTGTCTCAATTGTCTCTGGTGTTGAAATAATGAGGGTGCTTGTGATGAAACACAGTCTTTGTTGGGTTTCAGCTGAAACCAGGCCACCACATTAAACCAAAGAGCTTCAGTGATGCCCAAAGAACATGTCGAAAATGTCAATCCAAACAACATGAATATAAGAATCACCACCCAGAGTTTATATATAAAAGTGTTATTATCTAAAGCTGGGTGCACACTGTACAATTTACAACTATTGCTTGCCAGACTGTAAGAACATGATCCCCGCTGTAAGTAACTCATCCAGAGTTTTACATCATCAATCCGTGACACGTTCATTTACTGTGAGCTGCATTTATGTGTGGGTTAGAAATGGTGGCTAGCAAACACTAAACAATCTCTAGTGTTAATTTAATCATGATTTTTCTTGAAAAGAAAATTGGAAAAATTTAAAGTGTGTGTGCGTGGAGTGAGTGGTGCTTTGTTGTTGTCTCACAAATTGTGTCATCAGGTTCTACGCTCCTATTGGTTCTTGATTTGACAGATGTCGTTAAAGTCACACTGCAAGACTCCGCCTCAAAATTTCTGACACTGCCAGAATTTCGTCTGAGGTGAAATTTGATTGCAATGGTCATTGACCGGCTGTCGGCGAACATCTCAAACAAGCGATCAAAGACTTCAGATTTTGGTCTACGACCATAGGAAACTTTTAGGTTTTACAACATTTGTCTGACGACCAAATCGCGGCCAAAACCTTAGTGTGCACCCTGATTTATTTTTAAACTTGCTGCATGAGAAATGTAAATTGTGTATGTGTCTTGCTGAAAAATGTCCACAGTAACAAGTGCAAATTTTCCATCAACATTTAATTAGTCACACTGAATTCTGACATAGAGTAAAAACAAAATGAAACTTGACATTTATTCAGCTGACATTTCTTCTGGCATGTCAAAGTTAATTAGGAAACTGGACATGAATAACTTGTTTTCTGTGGCCAAGAAGATTGTATGTGACAATTTTCTAGAGGTCGTGTATTATATTCAGAAATGTTTAATTGGAAATTGCTTTTTATTTAACTTTCCACAATATATGTCATTTATTTGAATATCAACAAAAGTGATTATCAATAAAATCAAATGTTTGGAGGCTGAAAGCTCTAACTGAAGTATTACAGTAAAAAAAAGTAGAACATTTAATGAAATGTCAACATAACATACATATTCATGTCCCAACAATAAGGATGACATTGGAAAGTTTTGCAAAGGTCACTTTCCCATTTTTATTTGATTTATTTTTATCTTATTTTTGTCGCTATTGTTTAAATCCAAAGATGATGTACAATAAGTTTTGATGTCTTGAAAACAAACATTTAAATTCCTGGGATGTTTTGAACATTGTTGTTCATCCTGCTGCTTTCAATGTCAACATGGTAATCCTAGCTGGCTAAAATAAATTATTTGTTGAAATTGCAAGAAGGACTTTGCAAAAGTCTAAATGTGCTGAAAATTATATCCAAATATTTAGAATTTGTAAGAATAAAAGACATATATATTAAGTCTTTACACATTATAATCTTTATCTTATTTTGCAAGTAAAACAATGTTGTAGTTTTTTTCTGAAACAAAGATCAATGCTGTAAAATAGCTGGTAACATTAGCATCGCCAACAGAAAAATAAAATCCATATTGTTAAGCCCTGAATATGGTTTTTAGTGTGTATAAAAGCTGAAAGAAAATGTAAAATCGCATTTCAACCAGAATAAATAAAATAATTTATTATTCAATGAAATTTCTCTCTGTAATCGGAATCCACTTGCTCTGACTTGAGATTTACAACGCTTCACAGAGCTGTACATGAATTTTCTGTAAAAAGCATCACTTTCATTTTACAATACCATGACAAATTTAATTACAACAAACCGTTAGACAACATTTGATAAATTCTATCGACACACAACACCACTTACTGTTTCTCATAGATGCTGTCTGAATCTGGTCTTATGGTACGTTTACACGACATCGATGTACTAAAAACGGAAACGTTTTTGCAAAGTTGTCAAAATGATCCCCGTTCACACGGATCTGCGAAACCAACTAAAAACACTGTATTATTCATGCCAGGCCAGTAGTTGGCGATGTCACTTTGTAAAGAAACACTACGCGCCTATAGACTGAACACATAATACGCATGCGTATGACGTCACCGGTTTCACAAATGTACATTTTTGTAGTTTACACAGAGACGACAACCGTATTGTTTTCAAAATCTTGCAATTTGACCAAAACACCATTGTCGTATAAACGAACAGCCAAAATGCATAAAAAGTTTTCCGGTTTTAGCTGAAAACGGTGTCGTGTAAACGTTCCCTTACTCTGATAAAATGGTTTCACTTCTACGGTCACTTTCAACACAGCGCCAAGTAAATCAACATCTATTTACATTTTTTATAAAAATCATTTTCCACCTGTGCACACAGGTCAATGGCTTTAGATGCTTCTATTGAGTCAGACTCGGTATTCATGTTCAGTGTTGTGATTTAGGAACCTTGTTGTATTCAAACAGGAGATTAAGAGCTTCAATATGAAACACATTCAGATATACTGAGTTAATCCCCAAACCGCTGCCTAGACCCAGCTGGTTTTGTGTTTGTTCCTTTGTTTGAAAGTCATTAATTGAAAAGCAAACAGCAACACTGCCCTTGGCATTTGGTCAGACATATGGGCAGATGGTATCACCGTCTACGCTGTGATAAACAGTCACAGGAAATCAGGTCACAGTAGTGTGGAGACTTCACGTCCCTGTCCGCAAGCACTCATCTCATCTTCCTCAGACGCATTCGGTTCTCCTTGTCCCGCTTCTTCAATGTGCTGATGAACTGGGCAAAAAACAGTTCCTGGTCTTTCCTCTTCAGAACTTGTTTGAATCGAGGATCTTTTCCGTACTTGTCCAAAAACTCTTTAAACGTTGACCTACAAAAGAGAACATCAAAATTAGATCCTTGACAGTTATCAAATGTTTTATGTCATCAGTGTGATGGTCCTCAATTGCGATCGTGGTGGTTTTCATGGCTAGACTTTGAAAGACGTCTCATAGAGGAGATTGTACAGTCGTGAGTCTCAAGTCTGGAAAACAGCTGTAAACACATGAACCTGCACAGAGCAAATACAGCAATAATGCACAATTTTGGGAAACCACTCATTTTGGTGCATTTGCTATCTGAAATCTTTAATTAAATAATTTGCTGAGGATACAGTGGTTGCCAGAGCATTCTGGGTGGTTATTAGAGAATTTTCTAGGCGATTGCTCGGGTGTTTTTGCTAGGGTTTTCGAAGCACATAGTTTGTGTTCTGGATAATAACTATATGTTTTGTTGCCTTGTGAGAACTTGCAATGAAAGCATGCCGAGGAAATGTTTAACGCAAACATATACATAGTTCTTTATCATATTTCTACACAGCAGTTAATTATTTAAGATGATCTTTTCTTTTAAAAAATCTCACTGGTTTGCTTCAAGGACAGGAACTGTGAATGTGTTAATATTAGTGTATGGATTCACATCTCTTCTATTCCATTCATTATAATTGAATCAGGTGAAGAATAGAGTAAAAGCGAAAGACAGTCTCTGTTCAACCTGCAAATAGGCAAACTTCAAGCCGAGAGCTAATCCCTGTGGCATGTTTGAATTCAGTTCTGTCAGAAACCTTTAACAAGAAACAAGGTTATAATCAAACACGACCATCAGTTATTTAAAACTTTTGCTGAATGAATAATCCACGCTAGAGATGTTTTTTAAAAAAAAAAATTTTATTAATGCATCAGCAAAAGCAGTCACACTTATTTAATCTCATATACTGTATAAGCTCACCTGGTTGTGATTTTTGACTCCTCCAGCAGTTTTCTGTATTCTTCTTTCGTTTGCTGGAGTTTGCATTTTTTCTCTTTGTGCTCCTCTTTCATTCTTGCTTTGACAAACTGATCATAAATCTGTGGGGAAATAAATAAATAAATAAATAAATAAATAAATAAATAAATAAATAAATAAATAAATAAATAAATAAATAATATTCAATATTAAAAAATGTGAAGATATATGTAATGTTTATTTATACTACAGGGCTGTTGAATGCATGATTCTGCTTGGTTGACGAACGTTCTAAGGTGTGCAATTATTTTCCGGGAAACGCACGGCTAAAGTAGTTCTAGGCAGGTTTTGACCGCATTACAGGTTCATATCACTTCGCCAACTGATTTCAGTTATTTTAAAGTTTCTTACAGCCTACAACAGCAAAAAACAAAAAACAAAACAAAAACTACACTAACCAAGCAATTAAATATAGTAAACAATAGGATAGAAATTACATTTTTATTATGTATGGAAAGCACATGCTCTTTTTCTCCCACTCAAATGCAAACACATATAGTACGGACACACACTAGCACAGAAATGTGTTATTAGTGCTATTCTGATGATTTTATCAGTAAAATAGTCTAGCAACTTAAAATCTACATGACATTTCTCACTAGCGAGGTAATAACAGCGCTGTTCTTGAAGCAGATAAACTTACAGTCACAGACTCAGGTAATTTACACACACTTAATCTCTCTCTCTCTCTCTCTCTCTCTCTCTCTCTCTCTCTCTCTCTCTCTCTCTAATAACAACAGCACTAGTCTGCTATCAATTGCTCATGCCTCTGTTACTAGCTCTAAAATTGTGTTTTGGAATTAGCAACGGAGGCATGGGTTGAGATGAGTAAGAATTAGTCCCACACACAAGAGCGTTTACAGAAAAAAAAAAAAACGCACAAATGTCTTAACATCTGAACAATGTCTTGAGGAACCATAGTTTAAGCATAATTATTGACTCTGGCACGTTGAATTACTAAGAAATATAGCACATGTCCGCTTTATGTCACGGCCGTATTACCACCTTCTGCATTATTTTCTAATTATTCCTTACATAATATATAGTGCAAATCATTTTCAATATTATCCTAAATGATGTGATACAGTTTATACAGTTAATGCAAAACCTTAGTTCTTACCACCAATTACTAAACTTTTAAAACTATCATGGTGGTACTGTACGCCTGTGGAAGTGTTGAGGTAATGAAGTTTTATTAATGTTTGAGGTTTATTGACGCTGATGTGAAAGCTTCATGTCATACCTGTTTACGTTCCTCTGGACTCAGCAACAGGTAACGTGGATCAAATACAATTTTGTGCAGTTCTTTCTCCCAGGTGGAGAATGCAGACACCTGTTTAAGACACACAGAATGATTGATGCCCACACAGAACAAACGCATGTCAATGCGTCACCCACCTCATTATAAACTGTTACAATCTGTAAGATTATTATGGCCCACTGAATTTTCACTTTAGGGTGAACTATTGGATTAATCTTTATCTCCTTTATTCCTTTAAGACTGAAGTTTCATTATTGTCCCAAAATCACTGAATTTCTCACCCCCCTTTCCAGAAGCATGTCTCTGAAATGGCTGATCCGGAGCTCCAGCGATAATGATCCATTTTTTCCTTCATCACACTCATCAGGATGGTCCAGTCTTTAAAGCGATGGAGATAAAATACAACATCTTTAATGCTGTTAATATCTCAGGGGGTAATGTCCAATAGACTGCATTGATTCAGCCCAAACTATTATGATATGTGCGAAAATTACGGACGAGTGCGCAAGGACCTGTAAGGTTTTAAACTGAACTGTGAGAGTGAAAATCAGATGTTTTTTGGCTGGAATGATGTACTTGGTCCGAGACTCACCTGAATCCCGGGATCACACTACGCCAGTTAAAATAAAAGTTTTTAACAAAGACTTGTCAATGGATAACTCACACAAATATTACAGTAAACATTGTATAAATTAAATATTCATGTCATTTCAGCAGTTCTCACTTTGAATTTTTTTGCTATCACTAAATTGAATCATACACTGAAAAAAAAAAGGTTGCCGTAAATGATATATTCAATGTAAACAAAATCTCTCAGTTCCTTGAAATGTAAAGTGAAGGCTTGTGTTCTTGTCTCTACGCAGACATTTGGACATACATCAAACACCCAACTGTTCGTTTTAAATCATCAACACGAGAGACAGATTGAGAAATTTGCATCAAGCTGTGAGTGCAGATGTTGCCCACCACAAATCAGAGACTTTGAGACTGTTGAGCTGAAATTATTAAGGTGAGTGACATACAGCACATCTGACACTGACACTTAAAGCAGACTCAGGATACATCTGTTGTCATATTTTGCATGGCTCGACCCGACTTACTTGTAGCGCTTGGTGTTTGAACTACGTTCCTCTTCATCCTCGTCATCATCCTCATCAGCAGAATTTGTGCCGTCGTCTATTGATGGAACAAACCATGCTATAGATTAATATATCCTACAAAGTATATAGTTTTATTTATGCACACAACACCCGCTGTTTGATATACTGTACCTGGATCATGCCAGGTTGTTTATCTGAAAAGTACAATTAGGAACTAATTTACTCGAATAGATTAAGGTCATCAATAAATAATCTCCATGAAACGGCAATAAAACTAAATCAATAAAGATGAAAAGCCTTCTTTGAAATGAAGCCAACCATATAATAACTTCCAGACAAGATCCAGACTAATTCAATATTTGCAGAGCCGCTTCATTGGATTACTGCTTTTAAGTAATCCACGAGAACACCACTTCTTTTTTGGTGTGTGTATTAAACTTTGCATGAGCATCAGGATTTTTGCTTAGGATTAAACTTCATCCCTTGTTAAGTTCATCCCTTTTACAGTGCTCCTGTATCAGTCATGAGTTACACTTCACTGATTCAGCAACTTAATCTGAACTCAAATGACTCACCTTGAGGCTACAGTAGGACTTGCCAACATGATCTCAATAGTATTTGCAATTACTGTACGCTACCATTCAAAAGTTTGGGGAAAGTACATTTTTTGTGGGTTGGGTTGGGGGTTAACATTATCAATCATTGTAAAGATAATGTTACAAAATTTATATTTCAAATAATGCTGTTCTTTTTAACTTTCTATTCAACGTGAAATTTAACCTGAAATGACGCCTTCAAAATATTAATCAGCGCAACTCTTTTCAACATTGATAATATATGATTTTTTTCTTGAGCAGCAAACAGCATATTAGAATGATTTCTGAAGGATCATGTGACACTGAAGACTGGAGTAATGATGTTGAAATTCACAGGAATAAATTAAATTGTATCATATATTCAATTAGAAAACAGTTATTTTAATAATATTTCACATTTATATGTTTTCCAGCCTTGGTAAGCATAAAAGTCTTCTTTCAAAAACATTACAAATAAATATTACTAAACCCAAACTTTTGTTTCAGAACTTGTCTTTTTGAACACTTACTTTATTTCAATTAGGATACACACTCAAACAAAATATCAACAGACTGAAAGCATATTCAATGTAAACACATTATAACAGGTTCATGGAAATCACAGGTTGAGATGAGATTGAATTAGAAACACAGTTACCACATTTACTGAATCTTCCATAATAGTTTCTGTTTGTGTGGTTTCTAAAGATGATGATGTTTTCATTATATATTTCATACTTGCTACATTTTTTTTAACCCTTATTTAACCAGGGAAATCCTTTGAGAACAAGTCTCTTTTACGAAGGAGCCCTCGTAAAATCTTACGAAGGAGATTTTTTTTTTTTGATAATTAAATACAAATGATTTATCTTTGTTTGTGCCATTTGGATTTCAATTACAAATAAATTTACCATTAAATAGGTCAGAAAACACATTTCCTGCATACTAATTTGTGCACAATCTATCCTAAATTGTATCTAAAATTGGATATAATGCGTCCCAAATCATGGTATGTTTAAAAGAGAATGTTAAATATGTCTGAATAGTTTACTATTTCTAAGCCAGAATCTCACCTTTCTTGCGTTTATGTGGCGGGTCCTCGATGATTCGATTGAGGTCTCCACGGTCTTTCAGATCCACTGGTTTATCCCATACTGACAAATGCATGGTGGGATTGAAGAAGAACACCCTGTCATCGCCTGTCCACACCACACACCTAGAGAAAAGAGAGATGCTGTTATGCTTTTATACACACACACACACACACACACACACACACACACACACACACACACACACACACACACACACACACACACACACACACACACACAACACACACACACACACACACACACAGGATTCAGGGTCACACATGACAGCTAAGAACCACTAAAACCAGATGGGCTGAATTATTACTATTATTATTTTTCACAATCATCGTTAAGCTGTTTCACAAGATATGTTTCAATGGATAAAATCTGCAATATGTCCAGAATCAAGTATCTACAAGCCTATTATAGGTTTTAGATTCTGGTCATAAATCCAAAAGTGACCAATTTTTCAGGCGTTCCGCACTAGATATTCATACCTTACAGTGATAATTTTAGACCCATTTCAGGCCTCATTCAGGGTAAGTCGGATAAAGAATTCATGGATTCTGCAGTAGTCTGTGAGGTAATTTGATACAACCTCATGCCAACCATGACAAACCAATCCTGACATTTCATTTTGCTACCCAATCGCATCAGGGAGATCGGCAGTGCCTTCCTGTACCGTAAAACGGACCCAATGATATTAAAAAATCTTTGAAAAGGCGAATCCGCTCTGCTCATATGCAGTTAATCATTGTGCAAACATAGTTGCATGCTTCATTTGTCCTTCCTTGCAGGGATTCTTGAATTTTTAAATCATGTCCATGCAACCTCCATATAAAACAATAACTACAAAATTTAGAGCACTATTTTATTCTACACAAAGCACCATTTCATTGCTCAGAGGTTGTTGTGTATAATATTTTTTTTCCATGCCTTTCTGTCTCAGCGTACTATGCAGAACTACTATAATCTATTCTTCCAAACACTGTGACTGTGCCACTATCCAACTTTATTGAACCAATGTACCATCTCAAAGTTGATCCTAAAAAAAAAGACACAAATGAGACAATTGACATACATTGATTAATCTTCATTTGATTCTTAAGGCCTGTTAACACCAAGGATGATAACTATAATGATTACAATAAAGATATAGTTCTAATAATTCTGAATATAAAATAATTGAATACACCACAACTATAACGATAACGGCACAAATAAATGTTATCGTTGGAATCACTTTCAGAACTACTTTTTTCCCCCGATAAAAACACGGACATCCAATCAGAATCTTAAAGAGCATTTAAAGCAGCAGACAATAAACTCCAGCTCCCCTTTTAATAAACAATATCATGCATTGGTGTGGACGCTAGTATACTTATGGTTATGGTTATGGTTATAGTTATGGTTCTTGGTGTGAACGGGCCTTTAAAATCCCAAGATCGACCATTTAGTCCTCAGGACTAAAACCATACCAGGGTTTCCTGCATCGGTTATCAGTGGTGACGGATCCTGCTGCTGAATTCACAGTCCCAAGCCAAAAGAACTCATAAAAAAAGCCATTGTACCGCAAAATAATGGCAAAAAAACATGTTTTTATTTGACCTCATGTGCTGCGCAGATCAACAACAAACATGACACACACATATGATTCTTATGAACTAGAACCTCTGAGTTCAAAACAGGCTGTGTCCGAAATCGCACACTCTCTTGAGTAGGTACCTCTTTTAGAATAAGTACCTACTTTGCGACCGCTAAAAAATGATGTTCAACATAGTATGAATGTCTGCAGTATGAATGAAATCCGGACGTACATTCGCCATGTTGTCATTACCATGTGATCTCACTTGATCTTTCTTTTTTGTCTAGACTCTAGAATGGGTTTTTATGCACCACAGGAATCTTATCCTGCATATATATTTGGATAATCACACAAACCCCAAATTCTGCAAAGCTGGTGTCATCAACCACATGGTAAAAGCAATGATTTACCAGTTCAAGCTAGCTAGTGTGTGTCAACAAAAGCTGAATGCCATAAGCCATGACGCCTGCTGGGTTTCAAAAATGTGTGTGTGTATGTGTATGTTTGTGTGTATGTTTGCAGGGAAGGAAAGCCCACATTGCTTTGGCAGAGAGAAATGGATGTCTTGCACAACACATTGTCCTAATGCAGGTTTTCGATTGGATGTCACAGCATCTGTTGGAAGTTTGCCATGTGCACTGCTGTATTTTATCCAAGCATGTATTACTGTCATCAAACAGTTATACAGCAGCATGCATCATTTAAATGGTGGTAAAGCTGCTGACATTTATGACAGAATGAGAGGAGATAAAACAAACATCTTTATATCACTATATAAGAACAAAGAGGCTAATAAAGCATTTCAAAACACAGGAGAAAAACACTGCAACTACAATATTGGCATTTTAAAGTGTAGGTTGAGACTGAGACAATTGTGAGAGAACAATCGATTGGTCATTATCTTGCATTGCGGAGAGTCTATTATTATAAATAAAGATACGTCAGATTAATGGTGAGCAGTACAATCATATCTGTGCAGACAAAACGGGTAGTTACCATGGTGATCCAGGTATAGGCGTGGTTGCAACTGGCCGCTTGTCTTTGGGCAAGATGTCCTCATCCATACTGACTTTAAAAGGCCCATCCTGGACACACACACACACACACACACACACACACACACACACACACACACACACACACACACACACACACACCGGAAGGAAAGATACACAATAAAATACATACAAGAGCATGTGATGTTGTCTGAGTGACCGAAATGGCGATTTGAGTCTTGTTATGAGGAATGCTTAAATTTATATAAGTGTGTGTGTGTGTGTGTGTGTGTGTGTGTGTGTGTGTGTGTGTGTGTGTGTGTGTGTGTGTGTGTGTGTGTGTGTGTGTGTGTGTGTGTGTGTGTGTGTGTGTGTGTGTGTGTGTGTGTGTGTGTGTGTGTGTGTGTGTGTGTGTGTGTGTGTGTGTGTGTGTGTGTGTGTGTGTGTGTGTGTGTGTGTGTGTGTGTGTCTGTGTGTGTGTGTGTGTGTGTGTGTATGTGTGGTCTGACATTAGCTAAAAAATTATTTGTTTTATTAATATAATTAATATATTTTAATAAAATGTTTAGCTGTGATTTATAGCATCATGGAGAAATGCAAAGGTAGGGCCTGATCAAAGTCATCTAAAATTAAAAAGTAACCAAATTAATTTAAGAAATCAATGCTTATTGCTTAATATCCAGTAACCACAATTTTGCAAGCATACGTGCAATCCCAGAATGCATTGTGTAGAGCTCAGTGAAAACATGGTTTGAACAGTGGTTTGAGTGATTAATAATGTCAATTAATATACTTTATTCAATACCGAAAATTATCCATACAAATAGTTCCAATAATAATACAAAAATAATAATAATTGACCCATTATTTATGTGACTAATGTATTGTTATGCTTATTAGAGTATCATTTTCTGTAACATCGCTGTATACTTTCAAAGTCACTCAGTCTCTCATTTTAGTTCATTTGCAGCAACATTTTGAAACAAAGCAGGTGTTTGTGGTGTTTTTTTTTTTTCTACTTTGTAATCACGCAAGCGAAGTGAACCTCAATTATCTCATCCCAAACAAGGGTTACAAGGCTAATAATAAAATATAGCGTTGATTATCAACCTGATAAATGGTCTAGATGTGTTCAGCCTTGAACACACACTAGGAAAACAACCAATTACCCAGTCCCTGCATGACCGAATGCTGCAGATTACCGATTCTCCACATACTGTCGGGGTGGCGGTCTTCCACACTCTTTACGGTCAAATGAATTACCGTTCTGGTGGAATTTCACTAATTAATCTGGATGAGAAGATTTCAAAAGCCGTCACCTATGGGGACACTGTGGTACGGCGCACTTCAACAAAAGCGATTATTAACTCAATCTTAATTGGACTCCAAATCTGATTCTGTCCGCAGTGTGACCTTTTCCACAAATCAGTTCGATATTCTTTCTCCCTCTAAGACAATCCAAAACAATTTTACTGAGGATCATGGTCTGGCAACAAATGAACTGAATGGCAATGGCAAGTACATGGATGTTGCCTATAATATCATTTTAAGAATAGCTCATGAGAGAAAGACAGATTACAAACCTCAGCTTTAGCCTCTGGGTTTGGACCGCGGCGGAGAACTAAGGCGTCTGTGCAGGATGGCTTCTTTAATTCCAGTATCTTATCTGAGGACAGAGATAAATGCTCAATATCCCCCTGTTGCCCATTTTGAATCCACATTGTTTCTTCAAACAATCTGCACCCCATCAACGGTAAATATAGTTCAAATAAAAAGAGAAAAAGACAATTCCCACTAAATGGATGTCAGAGATTCTAATTAAACACTCAAATACTCACTTCATACTAATCAAATTATGTGGCATTCAAATTCATCAATGAAATCCCTTTATGAAATATTGCAAATCAGTTTATACGAGAGCTATGTTTCATTGGTCCTTCTATTTTAAGATTAGCAATCATCAAGAGGGGTGCCTTCATTTGCACATATGGATATATGCGTTTAATTATAGCTATGTTCATATGTGTGAATGACAGGATTTTTCTCTGCTTGATTGCTATTCTTCATGCAATTCCACCACAGTTAAAAGGTTGTGTTTTGTATTTTTCTAATTCAATATTAATCATTCAATTATGAAAATTAAGATTATTGATTACTGAGATTTGACTACTTGTGAGGGTAAAATTTCCTCACTTATAGTGAAGTATAATGACAACCGATTATAAATCAGCCAACACATATTTATATTTAAATCTAGTGTTTTGCACATCTATCTCTATTGGGAAGGTTTGGAAGTAGTGGTGGGACTTAGAAAATATCATTAAAATCATATAAAATCAGTGGAAGTCTATGTAATTGCCTCACCAATATAGTAAAACAAACATACATGTGTGTATGTGTGTCACAGTGTTAAAATAGTATTTTTACATATTATTACTGGTTTACTTTATTGATGCAGCCTATAAGCATAAAAGACAAATTTACTGACCCCAAACTTTTGAATGGTGGTGTATATACAGTATACAGAAAGTGTAATATATTGAGTCCAAACAATTAAATGCTGTTTGCTCAGGATGAATATTGACAAAACATTCAGAAAATCAATAATGTAAAAAAAAACACAAGCAACATCGTTACAAGCAACATCAAAAAGTTATCAAAAGACATTACAACATTCTGAAGAGCAATTGACAAGCATAAATCTTGTTACAAAAACCAAATAACAGCTTTGAGGCAAATCAATAAGAAAACTACATACTGAGACTGTCAGTAATGGTAGAAACCATTATACAACACAAAGCCAGTCACTTTAGATAGTTTGAAAATACTTAAACTCAATCTGCCCCAAAAATAATTCACACTTTATCTCCATGCAAAAGTATGAAATTAGATGTGGCAAGCATAAGGTGGAGTGGAAATCAAATGCGCTGCTTGATCTTTTGTCCTGCGTGAAATTCAACTCAAGCGGGCTGCATACTGAAACAGCTTAGGATAAAACAACAAAGAAACATCAGCGAGAAATAGATCCTGTTCAGAGGTGTGAATGGAGATTGCCAAAGGTTGTCTTGATTCTAAAGTTACGCAAAAGGCATGCAAATAATTCATTCTGATGGTATATCAGCATATAATACAACTGGTTGTACAATTTAAAAAATGTATATTTGAAAAATGCAATGACAAATGACAATGTTCAAAATCGATGTTTGGGTCGGTAAGAAGTTTTAAAAACTTTTTTATTGTTAATGTTTTAAAGAATGCTCATCAAGGTTGCACTTATTTGATTACATACAGAAAAACAGTGATATTGTGAAACATTCTTTCAATTTAAAATAATGTTTTCCATTTTACTATATATTGTAAACTGTAATTTATTCCTGTGATCAAATCTGAATTTTCAGCATCATTACTCCAGTCTTCAGTGTCACATGATCATTCCGAAATCATTTTAATATGCTGATTTTTTTGCTCAAGAAACATTTCTGATTATTATCAATGTTGAAGACATTTGTGCTGCTTCATATTTTTGACCAATTTAATGTCTCCTTGCTTTTCTTTCAGAAAACACTTTTATACTTTTGAGCACGAGCAGTAGTGTATGTATACAGTTAAAAGTGGCATAAGGGGGGCAGATAGTAATGGATTTCTTACAAAACATCTAGCACTGACAATTCAGATTAAACTTGGATGAAACGGTTCTGGCCCCCTAGCAACTCTTTGTATTTCAACAAGCAACTGCTTTGCAATAAAGGCTGAATAAAGATTCAGTTTGATTTATATCAGTCATCAGCTGGAAGCGTTGACGAGAAACCTCTCATCCACGCCTACACAAACCATTCATCTGTTTCTGTTAGCGCAGACACTTCCGTGGCAAGCTTCCATTCTGAGGTCTTACATAGACAGAAGACAGTATAGAAGAATAACTGTGTGGCGACTAGTTGAATCATAAGCTGTTTATGCTGTTGTCTAAAACATGCAACACATAAAGCAGAACTGCAGAGACTCACAGTGTAGAACCCTTACGAAAAACAACTTTTTCAAGTGTTCTATTAGTATACTTCTTTTAAACTAAAAAATAAGAAAGTATACGTTCAGTCTACATTTTATATACTTCTCAAAAATATACTTCATGTACTTCTCAGAAATGCACTTAAAATTACACTTAAGTGTACTTGAATTATACTGATAGAAAAGTCCAAGTATATTTGTCTTTAATATACATAAAAGTCTTTATGTATATTATACTTACTACAAAAAGTATACTTGAAAATATACTTGAGCATACTTAAGTATACTTGTATACTTATTTTTCGTAAGGGAAGGAAATAAGGTGATGGTTGAACATGCTGGATATATGATCTGTTTTGTTTACAGATTTCAGAGTGAGATCTGTCTTGTTTAACATACTGTACAATAGCTTTTTTTCCACCGCTGGGCCAAACTGTTCTAAGAACAGTAAGGTACGGTTCCAGTTATATTTACACTTGAGCTTGATTTGGCACAGAAGGATTACAAACTTGGTTCGGCTCGGAATTCTAATTTAGCCAAAACTTAATTTTAATTTTTTCATTTTAATATTTCATAAATTATATTTGACCTAATGCTTGTATTTAAATATTTTATACTCTACCAATGATAAAACTGTGCTAGAAGATGAGTTTTGTAAATAAAGGCCATTGGTAGGAAGCCTTTGAGCTGTTTTTATTATCACTATAATATAGTGGTTTTCAATTTGCATAACAGTGGCTGTAAAATATGTATGGGAATGGCATATTTTTGGTTTGGTTTCCCTTTATTTTGATGGTCAACACATTCTGTTGACAATGAGTAATGTTGTACCTAAATGTCTACTAACTATCATTAGAGTGTTAGTCAAGTATTAGTAGACTGTTAGGCCATGTGTCAACCAGAGCATTTTTAGTCAGCTGAAAATGCTAGGCGCTCTGCTGAAAACGCCTAGCTGTAGGCACTTGAGAGTGTTTTGGCAGTACAGCATTTTTTTATTTTTTCAGTTGAGACACTTTGCTTGTTATGATACGGAATATCCAGGAAAGTGATATTAGTATTTCATTTCACACATATTGTGTTTCTGTGTTGATTCTATATTAAAATGTCGACACAATGTAGCATATTTTCTCTTGCTCTTGTTTTAAATTATTTTGTTCCATTATTATGCTTGTTGTTGTCATCTGTTGACGTTGAACAAGCAGAATGTGGCGGTTGGTCGGTGTGATATTTGTCCCGCCCCTCCTACACTGTGATTGGAAGGTTGGGTAAAAAGTGACAGTGATGAGCGCTGCGTTTTACTCCAAAGTTGAACATTCTTCAACTCTCGGCGACCAGTAAAAAACGCTGAGCGCTCAGTGCTTCAGCGTGAAAAAAACGCTCAGCTCCTCATTACGCTCCTGGCGTTTAAAAAACGCGCAGCTCCCATTGAAAACAATTGAAAAAATACGCCAGCTGCGTGAAAAAAAAAACGCTTTGGTGGACACACAGGTTAGGGTTTGAATAAGTTGACATGTAGTTTTAAAGTTATTTATAGTCAGTAGAGTGTCTGTTGTAGCAGGATCACAATAGCAGAGTTAGAAGATATTAAGCAGACAGTCTGCTAATTCTCTAATGAAAGTTAGTTGACATGTAGTTGCAAAGTTACTTATAGTCAACAGAATGTTCAAAAGGGACCATCAAAATGAAGTGTTTCCTTTGGTTTTGATATTTGGGATATGGTCATTGGGCAATTTTTTATTGGCCATTGAGCTAGATTTGTTATGCATACTTGGCAACCCTGGTTGCCATACACAATGGAAATCCAATTGTGAGAATGCTACTAAGATTGTATTATATATCATGTGTGTAATCTCACTTGTCGGTCTTTGTCCCTTCCAGTTTCCAGTGAGTAGGGTCACTCCAGGAGCAGAGAGTGATGTTAATGCGGTGATCTGAGATGGAATCACGGGTCCCAGCAAGCTCTCCCAGCTTCTACGTGTTCCTGTATGCCACAAAGAAAACATGGAAGTACATTTTACTGTGCATGAACCACAGAGACATACTGAGAGAGAGAACGACTGAGAATTACAGATACAGACTGGTCAGCCATAAATTCAATCCAACTAAAACAAACTTAAAGGCACAGTATGCAAGTTTTTCAAAACAATAACAAAGGTGTAGCTTGATGACTGCGAGAGTGAGCGTGGAATCATGGGAGTTGCCACTTGACAAAATAGTGTTGTCTCTGAGGCATGGTACAAACATGTTACTCGCAGTAAATCAAGAAATTTAGAGATTAAATTTACAGAAACAATAAGACTATAATAATGATTACGTTTTCTGTCAATAAAGTATTCCGAACAGTTACTCAGCTGTCTAATCAAACACATAATATATTATATTAGTGGCTGGGGTGTTTCCATGGTTTCTACGGAAGTAAAGGGTAGCGTGGATATGACGTCATTGACAGGCCGAAGCAATGACAAATACACTGATTAAAATAGCTGATTTCTCTGGATTTAAACATTGTTGGAAACATTTGGGATAATGTACACAGGTTAACACAATATATAACATTGTTCCAGTGGGTTTTTTGTATGTTTTAATCCAAATATCTTACATATTGTGCCTTTAAGGTGGTTCTATGTGTTTTTCAACTGGTCCAGCTAAAAGAGTGTCGATTACAAGTTGGTGGCGCTGGTTTCGGTCATCTTGGTTAAAAAAATAAAAAAATAAAAAAATAAAATAAAACCTCAATGGTTTAAAAAACAAACTTGACCAGCTTAAGCTGAAATAAGCTGTTTATACAGCCGGTATTACATTAAACCATGTTATTTCCTATTAAATCTGACCAACTGTGAAAAGTAATACTATTAGAGAGATGATGCCAAGGACACTACAAAATACACAAACAAACTGCATTGCAATTCAGTCTGGCTATCCGGTTTCCACAAGCCAATAAGGCTATGGAATCATTTCCCAAATCTCAAACCTGTTATAAAGAAACCTACAGGAGGACCAATCAACATTCACTTCATCATTGGGAATCAAAGGAGTGTTTAATTTTACACTCTAACTTATTAAATTCATCAAAGCTTCAATCAAAAGTTCCTCTGGTTAAACACTGAAAATGTTGGAAAAGCCTGGAGGCTCTCTCTCATCAACCGGGCCATATTTAACCTTTAATTTTCTAGCGTCTGTCCGAATTCTGCTCAACAGTCTCTGCTTCTTCATAAAGGTTAATTACATTTGGCTTCAGCTCTGGGCTGGGCATTGCTGAAATCCAGAGGGGTTGACAGATTGTCAGGTTGAATATGTATGTGCCATTTCCAAGAGCACAAAAAGCAGATGCATTTTTAAAGCATTTGTGATGTTCTGCTTCACAAAAAAAGGTTGAAGTTATCAAGCTTTCGCGATTGTAAATGATGTTGCCCTTTCTCTGTCTGTAGTTGCCCTTTTACGCCACAAATTAAAAACGAACCAGTTAAATAATGTCAATTGAAAGAAATCATACTAAAAATAAATCAAAATGTATGTGGATATCAAAATGTGCATGGATTCGAATTTGAACCAGAAATAATAGACCATCTGGGTATCTTTGGAATATTAGTTTCAACATACTACGATTTGAGACACACTAATTCTAATTTCAAATACTATTTAGGACGAATTGTTTGTGAATAGGGACGATGCATTCATTCTCAGTTGTGTCCTGTCAGTTACTTTTTTGAAAAGATAGTGCATTATGGGAGTTAAATGAAGAGGGAGATGATGAGATCTGCTCATTAAAACATTTAATGGTGCATGAATGCATGATTTGCATCTGTTCCCTGAAACAATATGGCTGTTCTTGCCACTGCTTCAGATCCAGGAGAGATCTGAAACTCACACACAAATACTGGATTGATAACCTTAGGCAGCAATAGATCATTACTACACTTCATGATGCCTGGCTCGTCTCTAGGTTACGAGGCATTAGCTTTCATTTATTTCACTCAAAGTTGCATATGTTCCGATGCTTGCGCTGTTTCTGTACACTTGAGGACGTGTCTCACACATATCTCATCAATCTTGAATTAGCTGCTTGTCTTACGTATATAAAGATGAGATCATTTAATGAGAACAGGCACACAGGCCTCAGTAGAAATATGTCTTCCAGCTTAGGCATTAAATAATTAAAAGTGCATGATCAAAAACCTGAAAACTGATTAAAGCTACCAAAATCAACAGCAAGAGCGTAGCGTTCACTGCCTCTGCCCTAGTACTGCTTTTCCACTGCTAAAATATGACATGACTTTGAGTAGACAATCTCAATTTTGAGTGAACTGTCCCTTTAAACACTTTTTTTGTCCTTTTACATTGAGGATAAAAAAGGACGAATTTGCTCATAAAGATAAAGAGGCGTCCTGTATAAACATGTCTTTACCCTGAACCGAGCGAAACAGGGTCGATTGGTTGATATTACTCTTGGGAAGGTTAAGAGACGTTGATGCGTTTGGATGTCAGAACTGATGGGATAGAGGGTGACAAGAGGACATCATTTGTAATCTGCTGTTATGAAGGCATCAGACAGAGCAAGTGAAAGCTTTCAGAATGACCTGTATATGAAAAATGTTTGGTATGGGTGAGAGACAGAGACCTTTGCAGTCGACATGATGTGTGGTGAATGTTAAGGTTAAAATGCAAGGTCTAAAACGGTCTGTTCTACTGCTACACTCTTAAAAATAATGGTACTTTGGCATGGTTCAAATGGCTTTAACATCCATCATAGAATATTTCCATCCCACCAAAGGTTCTTTATAGTGGAAAAAGATTCTTTAGAATATTTAAATGCTCTTCACTCCAAAATAATAATGCTTCCTTTCCGTGTTCGAACTATACCGTGTCCTTCGAGGGAGCCCAATTTTTGGTCCAACGGGGGAGGGGGGGTTGGGGGGGGGGGTATGCTAGGGTTGTTCCTGCACTTGCGCGTGCCGAGGATTGAAGCGCCTTTCAGACAGGATGCGGAATGCGCGGCGCTGCGCTTTGAAACCATAGAGTTTCGAATACCATAAGAATACCATAATTCATCCGTTAAATTAGGCCTAAGACATCGAGAGTCACGCAGACCTCTAACAACATGCCTTACCTTAACACAGAATGGATTTCAAGGACTTCGCGCGCAGATCAATGTCAATGTCAATGGATAAACGGATCAATGTCCTCCACCGTTTATATTTATTCTACGAATCTTTGAGTTAACATCATACCAAACATGATTGGAATTTGCACCACAGCGCCACCACACCTTGATGCTCATGACAAGAATAGCATGTATAGTTATCTTTATTGAAGTGAATAGGTTTAAATCGCCGTCATGCATGCATGAATGATTGATATTTTTGCTATTTTAGACATAATACTCCACGATGATCACATTATACACAAAACTGAAATTGCACGTCAAAATAAAACATTGTCAATATTTTTTGAGACCCCCCAAAATTTCACGAATCACGTTTTCAGGGAGCCCATGTCTTATTAAGGGGAGCCGAGCTCCCCCTAGCTCCCCTGTAGTTCGCACCCTGCTTCCTTTAAGAACTGCTCACTGAAATGTTTTTGGGAACCAAAAACGGTTCTTCTTATTGCATCGCTGCGAAAACACTCTGGAATTTAAGTTTTTAAGTGCCTAGGTGTTTTTTATTTGGTTTGACGTTGTACCCTAATTTTTTCAGGCTAATGTAAGGCTTTGTTCCAAAAAACCAAGTGAGCTGTCTTGCTGTCTACAGCCTACTGTATACTGCATAGGCAGCATCCAAAAAGAAATGAAACCTCACACAGGTAAGTTACCAATTGTAAGCGTTCTACATTCACTGTTATGGGCTGCCGTTATGTTTACTATGCATTGAACGATCGTAGATATCCGGTTGGCGGGCCAGTCCTTCACTCTGTTGTTCAACGCATTTAAAAGCAGATGATACTGAAAGCTGACTGTACTGTTGGTACCCGTTGAGCTGCCTCCTCCTGGGTGATACAAAACACTGCTTGATCGGTATGTAGGATACATGATGTAGGATACATGATGTAGGATTTATTTGTTTGATTTGGGGTTAATTCGTTTTTTTTTAGAGATGCACCGACTACAATTTTCTAAGCCGATTCCGATTTCCGATTTTTCATGAGTTTGACCTGCCGATACCAATTTTAGCCGATTCCGATTTCATTTTTTCTAACCACTTTACAGCAAACACAAATATTTATTTTCTATCTTTTCTTTAATAGAACATTTTATATAGAACATAGAACATTTTTTGAACAAATTAAATAAAATAAAACTATATAAATTATTACTCCTGGTGTGGGAAATTCACACATATCTAAATGCAGAGTTATGGTATGGAAGAACCATTTTCATTTCCATGTATTCAACTAAAAAAAAGTGATATATTTACTTTTTCACGAAACTAAACTTCTGTATGAAAACAGGTAGGCTAATGGCAATAAAATAATATATAAATAGCAAATAAAAATAAAATAAATATAGCCTTGCAGTATAAAGATGTTTCTCAAAACACACACACACACAGCCTATTGCAATCACTTGTACATCAATGGCAAGTTTTATTTCGCAAACAGTTGTTCTCTCGTCTGCCACATGTCCAGCCAGGCTAAACAATCACTTTAATTGAGCGCCAGCAGCGCAGCAAAAATAGACTGCGCCGAAACCCCACTTCACTGCTGCTCACGCGACGCTCCTGCTCGACGCTCACGCGCTGCTCCTGATCTCGGTGTGAATGCACTCATTGATTAACATGCACGCCGGGGGAAAAAAAACCCTGTGCTGCTCACGCTTGCGGTGTGAAACAGCCATAATTCATGAGGTTTCATGATTCATGATTTTGCGCGATGTTAATCATGCGGCGCCCGAGTGCATTTGACCTGCAAAAAAAAATCGCCATATGTCAGACTGACCGGCCGGTCGCCGATCATGGCCGATCACGTGAAAATCGGCCGATTCCGATCACCAGCCGATCAATCGGTGCATCTCTAGTTTTTGTATAAATAACAGGAACTGGCCTGGTTCATCTGGAGATTCACTAGCTGCTGTTTTGCCTGGATTGCTGTTCGTTAAACGTGCATTTTGAACATCGTATCAGCAATTTTTAACCTTATTTGCTTTCTGCACGCCCGTCCTGGAATGTTGCTTGCCTAAGTGCATATTTTGAACATTGTGTCCTCAACTTTAGTCGATCACTGCATGCCCGCCCTGGACAGCTGTAATTGCCCAGCAAACATTGGTCCGACGTCATGTCCCTGGCCAAATTTAGTCGCGGTATGGACGGCATAAATCGGTAAAAATATGTAACATAGAACATTTCCTAAAAATGCATTCAGATACATTTTGAAATGTCTACAGTTGCATGTATAATTGTTATTTTAACTTTTAGCTACGTAGTTCAAAATATAGTGTATCGGGTGAGAGGACGTCACCTTGCGACGTCTTTTCCACGTGGATTTATAGTCTATCACGACCCTCTATGAAATTCTTGTGAAATATGGAAAAAACCTGTGCTTAATCCTTGCAGGGTTAATACTGCAATAATTAATTTAATTGCCCGAGTAGTTTTTAAAAGCTTGTGAAAACGTCCACTGACGTCCTTTACACGTCGATCATCAAGGCTGTGAATGACGTCAACTGACGTCTTTTGCACGTCTAGTCTAGCAAGAAAGAAACAATTATCAGGAATTATCTTTATGAAATATACGATTTGTATACAAAGTAAATATATTTACTTTATCTTGTTTAAATAAATTATAATCACAAAGTGCTCATGGTTAAGTGATTGCAAATCCACTGCATTTTAGTCATTATTTCAACCTGTTGTAGCCTAGCTGATGTATTCGTTGTTATTTTTTTATGGAGTGTATGCATATACATGTAAAACAGAAATATACGCGGTCACCATTTATGTCTGAGTTGGATGTAATTGCCCAAACCATAAACTGTGCTGCCAAGATGTAGTAACAAAAGATCTCGCGATATTACAAAATCCTGCGATGGGATTATCTCGCAAGATGTTAATGCGTCTCCCATAGATTCTGCCTGGAACTTTGACAACCACGTGGAGAGGAGGGAGTTGTGTCGATATTATTAAGAATCAAGTGTTGGGTAAGTACATTTTGTATTAGATTAACGTCATTGAGTTTTACTTGTGTGACATGAATGAACCGAAAGAAATGATGCCCACATTGTCAACTGAAATAATTTACTGAGTTTGGCTAAAATTAGCCAGTAGGCTAAACTTTGAACGTATACAACGGTATACCATAGTATAAAGTATATTGTTTAATGATACAGTCAAAGTTATTACTGTAACTTAGTAATGTAGCCTTTTGAGAGTTTCTTTCAGAAAGTAAATTATCTGAAATGGAATGAAATGTTTAGCTGGATTTTAACATGTATGTTTTCAGTAACTGCTTTAAAAATAAAGGCAGAAGATCTTTTATACAACAAAATAAAAATGTAATGCATGTTGATAACCATTTTCTAATGTTTCATTCATGATTCATTCATCTTGTTCCATGGTTTTTTAAATTTAGCTGTAGACCATTAAAATATTTTGAGAATAAGTGCATATATCATTTACCTCAAATTTATAATTTTATTTATTTAAAAAAAAAAAAAAAAAAAAAAATATATATATATATATATATATATATATATATATATATATATATATATATTCTCTTCCCTTAGATGCTGTGAAGAGGTGGAGCCCAAATGCTAAAGACTCTGAAATTGATGCAGCAATGGCAGAACACCTGAAACATGCTCCAGGAAGAGCTGGTGGATGGTGGATACAAAAAATGAGCCAAACAATGTGTTTAAAGGGATAGTTCACCCAAAAATTTTAATTGTCATCATTTACTCAACCTCATATTTCAAACCTGTATACCTTTCTATGTTATGCTAAACACAAAGATGTTTGGAAGAATGTTTGTAACCAAGTAGATGTCGCTTCCCATTAATCTTTCTCCAATAATGGTAGTCAATTGTTGCTCTATTTGCTTGGTTACAAACATTCTTCAAAATATCATCTTTTGTGTTCAGCAGAAGAAAAACTCATACAGGTTTGGAACATGAGGGTGAATAAATGAAAGAATTTTCATTTTTGGGTGAATCATCCCTTTATATATAATTCAGTATTTTGTAATTGGTATTTTAGTTTGGTTAACAAATGTTAAACATTGAAAAAATAATAAGAGACATTTTGGCTGTTCAAGATCAATAAAATGTTGTGCTAAATCAGAACATGCTGCTTTTTTTCTTATGTCCACAAATAATGTGTTCTTGTTTGTGATGTACACGTGATTAAAACGTTTTATTGACGGTCAGTTCTGACTGGACCAATTTTGGAACTTTTTAGAACCTTTGTCAAGATGTGTAAACCTCAAGACTTGATTGCCTTTCACGATATTACACAATATGTGTGTGATTATTTTAAATGCAGGCTTATATATACACTTAAATTATGCAGAAACACATTTAAACACACAAATGACGACGCATTTAGACGTCCAGGGACGCGCTGAAGAGACGTGGAATTCACGGCCAGAAAAGACGTTGAATTCACGGCCAGATGACGTCAAAGACGTCGATTCAACTTCCATTTTGGAACTATTTTTCAACCATGACGGGACGTGTCGGGCGGACGTCTTTTCAACGGTCATTACACGTCCAAATGTTTGCTGGGTGTGTACGTCTTTGAACATTAAACCAACAGCTCTACTTGATCGCTACATTGTGCTACACTCATCTAATGTGCAAGTTGTGAACATTTTTACAAGGAACGTTACTGATTGCTGTCCACCCGTTCTGCCTTTACGGCCATTGGGCAATCACGGCCATACGTTTGAATGTGCGAGCCTCCAGTTTGACCCGGGCTAGTATTTTAACTGTTTGATGCAGTTGAAGGGGTTGGCTCTTTCATTATAATTTGGGTTAAGTGTTTATATTTCTTTTCTATTATTCTGGTTTTGATTTAGTTAAATTACATTTATAGTTTGTTTCTTTATCAGTGATTTCAGTTTATCTCGTTAGATAAACTAATCCAGTTAATACATTTTTATCTCTGTTTTATTCTGTCTTATTACTGACTTTGTTTTCCTTGGCCAAGGTTTCATTGTACTTTAATCCATGTTTATATTGTTTTTCTTTGTTTATTGAGAAGTGTCTTAGAATTTATATCTTATTTTTCTAGTGTACTGCCTTCTGGAACCATTGCTGGTTCTGGTAGTTTGGGTATTTTGTGATTAAGATTATTTCAATTTCTACTCTTCATTTAAATATTACATTGATCTTTTCCTTGTTGATCCTAGTTGATGAGGGCCGAAGGTGTTGGTGTCCGGGTGGTAGTAACCCCTTCTCGTGTGCTGTGTTGTCTACCCTGTTTTTTTTTTGTGTTCACTGTTGTGTTTTTCAGTGTTTGTGGTTTCACGTGGCGACCTTTCCTGGGATTCCTTCGTGCCTTCGTGACCCTTTTCCTCCACTGGTAAGCCTCAGCAGCATGTATGAATGTGTTTTGAATTGTGTTTTAATGATTGAATAAAATGTATCTCTTTTAAAAAATTTAACCTCGTCTCTGGCTGAATTGTTTACTTGCCTGTCTGGCCTTAAGTGAATCAAAAGTATTGCAATTAGGAAATAAAGAAAATCATTCTCTGAGTGAAATTCCCAGGTTGGCGTAGTCTGTGTTTTTGGGGCAGGTTCCACCTAGACTATAAGCTCCTCGCTACTGTTTGCTCTCTGCAACGCCACAATAAAAACAGAAAAATATATTTTTTTGCAATAATCCAAAAGCATAAGCAAAAATCGAAGGTGATGCTAACTTGGTTGTCCTATAAAAATACATCATCACTGCAGCACTCTATGCATTAGGAACAACTTCGCTGCAAAGAATACATATAATGCTGTCTAAGTAATGTACAGTGTGCTAAAAAGAATTATTTTAGAAGGCAACATTAGGCAAAAAAATGCCTGTGTAGGCAGAGTTCTAAGAGTCTACACATTTTCTCCTTTCTACTATCCATCTATTTGTTTTTAATCACACAAAAACAATTCTTATGCAACTGTCTGAGAATGTCTTTCTACAAAAGGAATAGAAAAAAAGTACAGGTAGTCTCATCCATGCAGTGGATGAGTGACTGCCAAAGCAATGTGTGAAAGGCATTTGGCATATTGCAGCGAGGATCTGTAACGTCACCAACTTTCAACCATGCCAACCTGAGATATGCACATATCCATTTCCAAATATCAGCATAGTGTAGGTCCGAACAGACCACATCTTTTAACAGATGCATTTGTCTAAAGAGGTGAACTCCAATGCAACCATTGTGTATCCCACTAATTTGTATCAATTTACAATTCCTGCCATGCTAATGCGACCGAGAAAATAATAAATGTTTATTTATTTTGGGAAGCAGAATGGCCTCTTCATTATGAATGAGAATGTATTGCTACTGTTGACACTGGACCTTGAAGCCTCTTACTTGATCGTATCTGCCCACCAAGACGATTCACTGGCCTCACCATCAGACACGCTTCTGTAACTTCTGATTATATTCACTCAGCCGGGTAGCTGGTCAATTTTTATGGACCATTTATCACTTCGCCAGCCCTTTTAAACAAGATCACCACCATGAAGGTGCTATCTAATCCTATTCAAAGTGGATGAACGAATTTGGCTCGGTAGTTATTAGGGAAAAAACATGCATCACATTACTGTAAGTCAGGATAGTTGATCATCATGTTCTGAAATTTAGTATAAAAAAAATCTAATCACATTTATAGCAATTCATTCACACATTAAAGTTAATTTTAGATTCCAGGCAGTAAAAATCTTTTGTTTGTTTTGTTTTTGTATCTGACTCAATCTGTTCAATTTTTGTACTGAGCAAAAACACTATTCTACATGTCAACTAACTCTCAGTAGAGTATTGGAAGACTGTATGCTTAATATCTACTAACATTTTATTTTGATGCTCCTGAACCCTAACACCTAACCTAACAATCCTAACAGTCTAATACATAATACAGTCTACTAATACTCTAATACATGTTTGTTGACATGTACAGTAGTTGCAAAGTTACTTATAGTAGAATGACCATCAACATAAAGTGTAACCTTTAAAATGACTGTTGGCAAAGCTGAATTTTCAGCATCATTACTCCATTTTTCAGTGTCACATGATCCTTCAGAAATCATTCTATATATAAAAGACGTTTCAAGTTACTTGAGTTTAAAGTTGTCTGGTCCCAAAACACCTTTTGGGTCATTTGAACATCCAGCTCTGAAATCATTGTAGTTTTCAGGATTTAATAACTATTGATGTGCTCACCATTTAAATCACCTTTCTGCCTCTCGCTTTATAAAACTCTAGGGATCAATAATGATGTTTTTTCTCTTTTTTTTACGTATAATGCGCAATAATCACATGCTGTGAGATAAATAAACCTACAGCTTCAAAACTCATGCTTCATAATCCATTTTTGTGAGTCACGTTATTTACGACAGACTGGGAGTCTCCGAGCACTGGATGCCTCTCCCTTCCATTTCAAACCTCGCTCTGCCAAAACATCTCGTATCAAAGAAACAAAAGAATAAAATGTGACCTAGTTGAGTCCCACGGCACATCAAACGCAAATCAGAATCAATGAGCGAAGACGTGCGGCGCATCTGCTAAGAATTGCGAGCATTTTAACTCCAGAGACTCCTGTTGGCCTTAAGAAGCAACAGATCCGAAGGCTTCATTCTTTTTTTGGGAGGCATAAAGAACTCTGTCTTGTGATCTAAACCGAGTGGCCTTAGGGCAAGAGTGTTTTGGGAGAGATGAGATGAATGTTAAAAGCTGTGCTTAAACTCTTTCTTTAATTAATTCTGGGAATAATTATGAAAAGCCCAGTGTGGGTTGGAGTTTAGTGCCTGAGAGATTTAGGTTATCTGGGTGTAGACCCACTAAAAACAACATTAATTTTATATTTTGCATCATCAGCCTACGATCCTTTGATTGGATAATGGGTTTTAATTTTAACTATTATTGCATTCATTATTGTAGCCAAAACTAATCCCAGTTATAATATCCATGAAATTGATATACGCTATCAGATACAGCTTCTGAAGGATTCTAAGATTTCTCTAGTTCCACTTTCTGAAGTTGTGGAGATGCAACCAATGCTGTCAATCTTTTATTGGGCCAAAATTTCTAGTTTGTCATGGCAGCCAAAGTGAGGCTCTTACCTCTTTTAGGCTGTCATGCGACGACGGTCCTCTTCAAAACTTTGAAGATGAATTTTTGTTTGTAATATTGCCCTGTCATATAAAAATGACAACACAATTTCACAAGCTCTCGTCATTGCAGCACTTCGGCATTGCCCTGCTTTCGATATCTCTCCCTGTAATTTTCTCATCAAGTGGCACTTTAATCAGCCTTATTTCTATATTTGGGAAGACTGATTGAAATACTGTTTTATACAATCACGAAATTGCACATAAACACATGAACGGACATGTACACACATTGGCAAGTGTTGTCGACCTATGCTTTCAGATACTGATCTACCATTCTCAGTTTTTGAAGGATGTCAAGCCTCAGCAGTGCATTGTGGGAGGCCAATCAGACCTGTCGCGCCAAGGTTGCCATCCCTGGCCTTACTAATCTCCCCAAACAGATCCGTCTAAAGATAAACAAAAATGCGTGACATTAATTTGGGAATTACACGGATCAGCAGGACCAGAAAAACCCAACGAAACAGGGAAAGTGAGGGACTCAAAATGCAGGCAGTTTGAATGTCTATGTGTGAATTCCAAATTTTGTTGGAATTTTGTTTTTTGTTCAATTGGGCCTCCTTTTTTGGACCTTAACTGGATAGGGATGAAAATTCTGTCTTCATTTATTCACCCTCATACCGATCCAAACCTGCATGACTTTCTTTATTTTGTGGAAAGATAATTTGAAAAAACAAAACAAAAAACATTGTCCATATAATAAAAGTCAGTTCAGTTTTAGCAGAACTATCCCTCTAACCATGGCATCATCAATGTATTGGTTCAAATAGATGGATGGCACCTGGGTTGAGACTAAACAAAGGAGTACAAATGCAGAACGCATCAACTAAATGGACATATACATTGAGCTTATATGGGAGGATGTGCAAGAGAACAAATTGGCCTTTTTGGACTTAGCAGTTTAAATGAAAGAGGGCAGCATAGAGGAAATCAAAGTCTACAAGAAACACAGATCAAAACCTATTGTTTGATTCTGATAACCGCTAGAACAATCGTTCAGGGTCAATAGAAGACTTGACTTCTGGGGCAAATAATGGGCAAACCAGCTCAGCCTATTGAAACAAGAAAGCTCAATTCTTCAAAAGACAAATTAAAACTCTGAGCATTGGTTAAAAGAACCAATAGGTCTAGTAAGTGCATCAAAATAACAGTAAGAACAGGGGAACAACAAATGTTATCTCAGTTTTGGTTCAAGTTGCAGAATTTTATACTCAACCAAATGCTATACGCATTCACTCAAACACATCAGGTGACCTAACAGGTGAGCTAATAATAATAAATGCAGTTCAAGGGAACACTGGATGTGCAGATTATATATATAAAAACAACCATTTTGTAAGAAGAATATTCAGCATATAGATGAGCTAGGGATACAATGACAAAGAATATTAAGGTATGTGTCGACAACTATTCGATTAGTAAAAACAAGTTGGGAACCCAAATTGGTTTGTTTTTAACCCAGTGTTTTTACTTTCTTTGAGTAAGTGAAGCTGCCACTTGAAATGAGATATATTCACTGCTTTCAGGGTGTTAATCATTGTTAAGTCACTAACTAAAATTAAACCAAAGGAGAGGCTGCTCCTCTTAATACATTCACTGATGGCATATATTTGCAATTTTGCTTGATTACCTGATTTATTAAAAAGGACGTGAAACATTTATTCCAGCGTGGGAATTGAACCCGGGCTGCTCTGCATAGAAAGTATTTCTAACTCTGGCCTGGCTACACACTGCATAAATCTAATAGTGCATAAAAACATGAACTTTTCTTAATATTGAAATGATTTGTTTTTACTTGATGCACTATTGAAACACGCTTCATGTATTACTTTTTACAGAAGTGGTCTCACAATGACGCGGTGCGCTGAGGAAACTAGAAGCTCGGACACAATTCAAACACAGAGGCCCACAACTCCCACAACAATCCCCAGTCTTTGTGACTCTAAAGAGGTTTAACTTCTGGGAAATCCTGGAACAATTAGTGTTTAGTCAGACATCTGAGCTGAAGCAATTCCTGATTGTTTCCTAAATTGTTGTATCGAAAGAGGCAAAGAAGTACAAGCGAAACAAGTCAAGCAAGTGTTTCACTTGGTAGGCTTCCACAACCACTCTTTTTTACATAAATTAAAATATTTCATTATCACAGCACACTTTGTTTTGAGAAAAGCACTATGTGGTATATATAAATAAGGCAGCAAAGACTTTCATGCTAGGTCATTTCTGTGATATGGCTGTTTGCTTGCTCTTCATTATGTGCCCTGTTTGTCTTACTAATGAATTTGGATTTAATTTGAAATCTGGATAACAGGACATGGATGTACTCCTGTCCCTTGGAAGTGCTGGGTCAATAGAGATTACAAAAGGGAAGTAAGTCAATTATAGTAAATGCCATTTTCCATCTGTGAAGAACATCTCCTGTTTTAAAGGTCATATAGGATCTTTAGACACTACATTTACATTTCTGCTGTTATGGGTTATAGAATTACACGCACCACTAAAAGTCTAAACAAAAATTAACTAAGCTTTGTCTAAAAAATGTTGCCATTGCAGGCAATACATACAGTATAAGTAGAAAGGCATAAAGGGCATGTCCGAATTCAATTCAGTGTCTAAAAATCTAAATCAGTGGTTCTCAACTGGAACAAAAACAATGCTAAATACAAATAAATGCAACCAATCATATACAGGTACAGAGGTTAACTCTTTACCCGCCATTGATGGAAATTTATGGCTTTCAATGTTTTCACTGTTATACGGTATGGGGCACTGTTACACATCTTCTGAAAGAGAATCTCCTGATCAAAACACAGGCGAAGAAATAGCAGAAAGAAGCAAAAGCATATGTAAGCAGATGCATATGTAAAATAACAAGATCATCAGCATTAAACAGCATATAAATCAAAACCGCCTAATGTTACTGATTGAAATGTCAACGAGCTATAGGACTGTGAAGCTTTGGGGGTGTTGATTAATCTACTCCTATGTTCTGATCTTCGTTCTGAATCCTATCTGGATGTAGTCTGATAAAAATGGGATTTTCTCAGCTTTTAGCTCAAAATGTTGCTAAAAATGTACCCACATTCAAGTGTTGATACAAAAAAAAAAAAAGAATGCATTAAGCTAGAGCAAAATATTCTGGAGGCTTTGAACATGTTGTGAAAATGAAAAATGATAGCGTTGACTGGCAACTTTAAAAAAAAAAAAGCGCTGGCAGGGAAAGAGTTAAGATGGCAAAATAAATAGACCTTCCAACTTTTAAAGGAGAGGGTAAAATGCTTTCCATACCTTCTATTGTTGATGTTTTAAAGATCTGTGTCCAATGGTGCAAAATTCAAACTTAGTGAATTCTTGACTTACAATATGTAATAGAAATTATAAAACAATCCAATGTTCAATTTTAAAAACATTGTTTTAAGGACAAACTCGTTTGAGAAACAATGTTCAATTGACAAGATGTTGGTGCTTGGGAAGCTTTATGAAATCAGCATTTTTCAAGGTGCCCAAAAATAATGCCTGTTAAGTCACTAACTTTCTGGTCAGTGAGGCAGCAAAGGTTTTAGAGTTGAACAGCATTGCTAAAAGAATCCATCAACCAGGCCAGCATAAACCAACCTGGAACTGTGTGGAAGTTCATGTCAGTCTAACTGGTCTTTTTAGCACTGTTGCTTTAAACACATTTTTCTTTGTTGGGTTTCTGCACTCAACTGGATGCTCAAGGATTCAGAAGTACTTTGCTGAAAACTTCACAAGTGTTATTCATTTAATGACGGACACAGAGATTAAATGAACACAGTATACCGAGTGGGTCCTGATACTGGTGCCTGGAGCGCTGGCCTTGATTCCAAACACATATTCCACTTAAATGAAGTGGGAACAAAGACTGAGCGAGAGAGATAGAGAGATCCTGAAGAGTGTCTGAAGTACTGTTCTCAGAGGTGAGTAGAAAATTAAATCAAAGAGACTGTGATCAGGACACTTTCATGATGTAACACTCTGTAACGTTGACATGTTGAGAAAACAAACATCCTCCATTTATGTGTACAAGCGTACAGCAGGCAAGATACTGCATTACTGACGTACTCTTTCAGATCATAACAAACGATACATACTTTTAATAGAGTGCCAGGTCATCATAGCAAACTTAAAAACAGGATGTTGGGGTGGCTCATCCTTTTTTTTTTTTAATAGCCAATAGTCTTTAGTTTACATCACAGCTGTGTAATTTGATTTGCTATAATTGCACTTATTCTGATGTGTTGACTAACTTACTAAAGTACATGTAAAGCGCTTGATTATATTTTCAACTATACTACAATATTACTAAATTTAAATGCACTAAATTGCAAATCATACAAATTCATGAAATACAAGTTTTGATAGAAATTGCATTAGAATATATTTTAGTTTATCATACAAACTTGTCAGTACATTCACCAGTACACTTTAACCATATTTCAAAGACAATGGAAACATTTTATAAAATAACATAAAATATTGACTTAAGTGGGTCAAAAATTTCAGCTATTGCATTTAATATAAATTTTAACTTAATGCATATTAACATGCAATTAAGTATCTGGAAACATTACATTCAGTTTGCACTCAAGTATATCATTTTAAAGTATATAATTTCTGTAATAAATACTTCTTTTTTTTTAAACGTATGCAAAAGTTTACTTCTTTTCACAAGGGAATGCTAGTCAGATAAAAGTGATATTAGGTTCTCGTTTTCAAATTTCTCAAGTTTGTTCTCAAATTTAGTCCACAACAGCAAGATGAGTCATCAATATGTTCCCGTGCATTTTATAGTATATATCTGCTAATATATCTGCCATTTTGCCCACTTTTACCAGCACACATATCTGGTATTTTATGTAGAAATACAATTATTAAAAATAATACACTGCAATACAAATACAAACTGAATAGACAGGTATTGAATTCACTGGGTATTTGTGATTGTGATATACAAAGCACAATATGCTGTTTTATAATACTTAAGTAGTTAATGCTTGCAGTGGCACAGTATTTCCTCTGATAAAGTGATATAATTTCTTTACAAGATTAAATTAATGACTTTTCAGCGGAGTAGGTCTTGCATTATTTGTAGGGAGATGCTGTACCTTTATAATCAATAGTCCTCATTATCTAGCCCTTGAACACTCTGCACTCCACATACCTCCTGAAAAGCAACTTTTAAGCTCTAGGTGTTGGCTTTATTGAAAGATTCTCAGCGACACATCCTTGGCTCTGTAATAATGCTCAGTATGTTAGACGTGAATGTAGATCTAGATGAAACGGGGTTGATAAAAATGAGCCATTAAAAATTCATTTCTTAAACACAATTAGAACCGAGACACTCATTTAACATGAAACTGGAGTGAGAATTCAAAGAATTCAAAACATGGCATGCTTGACAGATTTCTTCCACACTAAATATTTGCACATTTCACACCAAACTCACTGATCTATGCAGTACCAGTGCATTTGATCCATCCAGATCCTGTTGTATTTTGTTTGCGAGCACAATCCGTCCAATATTAGACTCTTGGACTCATCTCCTTTCTCTCCATCTGCCAGGACTGTGAGATCCATAAATATGCCAAAGTTTGTTCTGATATGTTCATTAATTTCTTCCACTAGGCAGTTTAATGGAGGAACACTGACATGGGTCCTGAAACTTTTAAATTGAGGAAAAATAACCATTTAAACTGAACTCCCACAGAATAGAAATTCTAAATTTAAAGATTTTAGTCATTAAAAAATGATTGACCCTAAGAAACAAACACACAATAATTATTTTAATTAATTAACTGGAATGGCTGGTGTAGTACAATTTACCAACAACAACTTAATTATTATAAACAGATCAATTTACATAATTGCAAATATTAAAAATATCTATGCATTTAGTAGATGACTTTTATCCAAAGTGTCTTACAAAAGAGGTTTCCATTAAAACATTTTAGAGGAATATTTCTCCAAAAATTCTGACATTTACTCTTCCAAACTCTCCAAAAGAAGAAACTTCATGCAGCTTTTTCAAATATGAGAGTTCACAGAGACCTTAGCTGATAAGCTACTTAAAAGACACCATAAAAGCAGCATGAAAGTAGTTCATATGATGCTTGCACTATATTCAAAGTCTTAATAGATTTGTGTAAGGAAAAGGCACAATTTATGTCTGTTATTGAGTGAATATCTTCCCCCCCCGTTATAGCTCTCAATTCTCATTCTGAACATGCATGTCACGTTTGGTTATCAGGTAAAGCCTTTGTGATCTGTATAGACATTGCAGTGACCGTTAGCAAATACATTTAGCTTGACACATTAATACCTCTTTGAGTCTACCTGACACACATGCTGATTTGGAGATGATTTACCGCCAGCCTCTTTCAACCAGTGACCTGGTGAAAGCCCCAGATTGAAGTCTTGATTTATCTAAAGGCCAAATTGACATCTCTGAAGGCCTAATTACTTTGCATCAGCCTTAGCGTTCAACCTGCTTGACACTAACATGCTTGACACTATACGTAACATGCTTGACACTAACTCATGAACTCACACAGACACATCAAGAAGTGTAAGTGCATTTTATCCATATATTTTACCCACTGTTTTCCACTCCACAGCAACTACAACACGAAAAAAACGGAACCCGGCCCCGCACTTTAAATGAACAGTGGTTGGTCACTTTACATGTCAAAAGACGGCCTCTTCCTGTGAGTGTTTCTTGGCTGAAATAAGATGCAATGTGGCAAGAGTACTAGTACTTTCAGAGTAAGGATGAGGGAAGCCTAAAAATACAGCCTCTAAGGCACATAAAACATCTTAATGTGGGCGTGTGATGTTTGCGGTGACAGGTGCTATTTAGACACTGGCTGTGATAGAATAATTTACATAAATGTCAAGCACATTGTACACATAGTCATTTTCTCCCAAATACCGTGGGTGTATTTTGACTCTCTGAGTTTGAAACAATTATACACAACGCCAATGAGAACTGTACATCCACCTCTTCCATGTTTACTATTTTACAATTTTCATAGTGGCAAAACTGTTTCAGAACAGTCAATAAAACTGTTTCCATTGCAGGTGTGCGAAATATTCCTTTTTCGATTTGCATGAAAAACCACCTCATGCGAGCGAAACATTTTTTGTGCGATATATGGGAGCTTCCATTGGGCGTATTTTCAATTTTCAATTTCAATTTGTGCAATTTGAAGGGTAATGGAAATGCAGATAATGTTTGGGGTTGACTTGCTTTAGCTGTAAAGATGGCATACTATGAAATAAAATATACTCTAAAATCTTTACATAAAGTTCTGTCCACAAGTTTGGGTTAGTTAAGATTTTAAAAAAAATTAAATGCTCACCAAGGCTACATTAATTTGATCAAAAATACATAAAAACATTCCCCAACCACAGTGAAATCTCTCCTCTGGTGATGTGTTTACTTGCGCAAGGGGGCGGGACAACCTGTCAATCACATGAGATCGACCAATAGCAAACCACAACCATCCAAACAATTTCCCATGAACAATATCAAGTCGCACCCTACATTTTCTGTAGTTCAAGAAGTCGTTTCAAGCAGATATACATCACAAAAGGGAAGAAAAGACTATAGCAACTTCCATTTCATGTCGACTTTAAATATATGGGCTATTGGTCATTAAAATGGGCTATTAAAAAACACTGCACAACATCTTTTTTTTGTGACAATTGTAAACTACAACTTTACTTAAAGAATTATGTATAATCTCCACAGATTTTTAACCAGATATGCTTCTAATGTGAAGTACATATCGGAGTGAGGAAGAAAAGAGAGAATATGAGCAGCTTGAGAAGAGAGAGTGTGATAATTTACAGTACAGTGAGAGATCAACAGTGAGAGACTGTTGGAAAATGAGGTCTAATAATATGTATGAAGAGTCAGGATGGAGAGAGGTCAAGATACAGTGAGAGAGAGTTTGTGTAGCACTGAGGTAAATGTGGGAGTGTGCAAGAGCTACAAGAGAAACAGACTTCATGGGGAGAGTATGTGCAACTTTGAGACAGGATTCATTAAAAATGAAGCAGGAACTTTCTGCTGCGGGTCTCTGTGGAATCGAAGAGATAGCAATGGAATCAAGGGTATGAGAGAAGTAAGACAATGGCTCTGTTCCAAAACCTAGTCAGCTGTTTACCTAGGAAGTATTTTAAGGCATGTTTTTGACATATTTCAAGACAGCATCACATGTATATATATATATGAACAGGGCTTGACATTAACAGCCATCCTGTCAAATGTGGGTGGATTTCAGCAGTGGCGTGTAATGCAGTCACACCTTTTATATATAATACATGCATTTTTTAATTGAAGTCTTTTAAAAAGACATCTGAAATAATAAATTAAGTGTAATGTAGTGTTGTCAGAAATAAAGATTTTTTTTACATCTATACCGAAATATCTGAAATCCTTCCAATACTAATTTTCCGCAGATGTTGCACTTTCTCGCTCTCATCTCATCATCCGACACATATTGACATAATTTTTCTTATTCTCATTAGGCCTACTCATTTTGAGCTCACACCCAAAGTGTGCACACATAAAGCCACCTCTCAGTACAAGTACAGTCCAAGTTATTTTTAGCTGCTTATCGCGCTTAAACAGTCATTGACGAATATGTTTTAAGTGAAAGAAAACTAATGATGTATATAACAGTATAATGGATCCGTGTGTCAGGTCTTAAAGTGACAGCGGCCTAATATACTGCTGCCAGATTATGAGATAATATCAAAATATATACATATGGCAGTTTTTCCCCATGGTATGGATATCAAAATTGTGGCCAGTCAAAATGCTGAGTTACTAGTAACTTTAGAAAAGCACTAGCCACAGTGGCCGGTGAGCAAAAAAGTGAATGTATATGAACTAAGCCTTTAACTATTTTAAATTATGTTTAGCTTGCACATGCAACCTGACAACCTGACAGCTCATGAGGAAAGTTGTTTTCCAAACCTATTTCCAGAGTATCCAATTGATTAAATGTTTTCATTTTGGGACCTGGCCTAACAAACCTTATTCAATCATTCCAGCTTCATCTAATTACCAAAGTATCTGCTAAGGTGTGTTAATTCGGGGTGGAAACAAAATTGCTTTGTTAGGGGCGTTAGACTTATAGGAATTAAGGTTTCTCAGCTCACATTTACTAGTGGCTCCCTTCTGGAAAGCAACACAGGTCAAGTTTTGGGGGTGTATATTTACTGGAGTTAGAGTATCATATTAATGCTTGAAATAGGAAGCTTTTGTTGTTCTCATGCTCGGTAGCAGCCATTGTTATAGATGATGGAGAAGAGGCAGAGCAGATGCATATGCATTTCCATTTGAAAAGAGAGCTGGAAAAGAGAGGGTCTGAATTAAAATACGACACTAGTGTCAAATAGTTGCGTTGATTCAGGACATTATGCAGCGACATTTCATTAATCTCCTCTCATTTGTTTTCTTAAGAGAGCTGCTGTATCAAGAAGATTTTAGCACGTCTCTGTTTCATATATTCGAGAGCTCAGCTGTGAAACAGTCCTGCCTTTTGTCCTACCCTGAAAAGTCTGTGCAAGGTCAAAGCTCTGAAATTTACCTCTAAAAACAAGGAAAAGGCTTTGGCAGGCTTTTTCAATTCAATGTCACGTTGCCTTCGCTTCGGAGCAAATTTTAGTCTCCTTCACAATAACAAATTATTCAAATCTGTCCTCTTTCAACCTCCTGCTATCCCCATCTCTCGATTCCTCTCTCTTTCTCTTATAGGATTTCATGTGATGCTGGCATCGGTCCTGATTAGAAAACAGATCAGCTTCTAGCAAGTGTCAGCCTGTCGAATGGCTTTTCACTCAGAAAGGATCCTTATCCAGTCCAGAAATGCAATATATCTCAAATCAGAGAGAAAAAAAACACATGCCTGCGGTTCTCATCTAGACTTCTGTGAGTGTGGGAGTGTCTGTCAAGCGCAGTCATACCATAATCTAGATCTGAAGGGGAAAAGAAGAACTGAATGTTTTCAGAACATTTTCCGAACTTCCTGACTCTTAATTACCTGTCATTTACAGGCAGGCTGACAGGCAGTCATATAGTTTGACTGGGAATATTCTTAGTTCTTTAGCAGTAAACTGCGAACACCCTGCGATTATAACATGCTGGGATTATTGGGGTATGAAATTTAAATTGACCACATTTCCAGTATGTTCTTAATTAATTCTAAACCAAAACTGGAAAAAAAAACTATCTAGAATACAAGGTAATATCAATATTTTCAATTTTGCCTTGATGGTACTTAGCAAACAGATGCTGATAAACACATTTTATTTATTAACTTAAATATTCTACCTTTATGTTGATTTAATATTAATTTGGGGATTTAATATGGAAATATATTTATGACTACAAGTTTAAACGCACCTTTTAAAAACAATTAATCCCAGAAAATTGCAGTAGCACCTCAATGCAGTACATGAGAGCCACAGGGAGGAGTCGGATCAAGATCCAAGGGGTGGAGATGTGTAGGATTAGGGTTGGGTTTAGGGATTAGGGGTGTGTTTAGGGATCAGGGGGCGGAGTTGGCTAGGTATAGGTGTATGTAAGGTGGGAGGAGTTGCATCTGGATCCGACTCCTCCCCGTGGATTTCATGTTCCGCAGTGAGAACCATCTCGAAAATTGCACAATTTAATTAGTTAATGTATACTATTATTAAGACCGTTTGCATTCAATTGATCAAAAGTGAAACTAAATACATTTATATTGATACCTCTTCATCAAAAAAAAAAAAAGATATTAAGCAGCACAACTGTTTTTAACATTGATGATAATAATAAGAATAATAATTTCTTAAGCAGCAAATCAGCATATTGGAATGATCATGTGACACTGAAAACTGCTAATTCAGCTTTGCATCACAGGAATAAATTGCATGTTGCAATATATTACAAAAGAAAAGAGTTATTTTTAAATTGTGATAATATTTTAGTATCAGTATTTCGACTGCATTTTTGATTAATTAATTGCGGCCTTTGTGTGCTTAAGAGACTTATTAATAAAGCACATACATTCCACACTGTCCTTCATTGCCTCCTGCTTTCCTACATCTAGTGATCCTATAGTGTTATTTAGTCAATGCTTTGTAGAGAATGCCATGACAAAGAATAAGTTCTGCTCTCTAGGAAATGACACTCCATTGTGTGAAAATAATGACATGAAAAATGAGCCGGAGATGCCTGAACTCTCTGCAATGAAAGCTCCCAGCACCTCTTCAATATATATGGATGGAGTGCAATCTGTGCACTGAGCCCCTAGTGCCTGCTAATTTCCCCACACTCAGACCTCAGCTAGTAATCAGTTTCCTATCTTAACAAACAATGGCGTGATAAAGATGTTTGGTTCAGGGCAATTAAAATTGTATAACCAATCAGATTTAAGATCACAGGAGGTTTGTTCCCACATGTGGTAAAGGATTTGCTATTTAAGGCCTGCATTTCTGTCAACTGCACCAAAAAAAAGAAAGTACAATATGTTTAATTATTTATCCAAAGGTCAACAGAAGAGTGCTATAACATTGCAGGAACAAGGCCATTTTGGTGAGAAACTCACTTGATGGAAGACTACAACATTTGAACAATCTATGTATCTTATAAACAGAATGATGTGTAGGAAAGGAGGATTGGTTTGGCATACACAAACACAATGCTTTTTTTAAGAACAGTTCACACAATGAAATATGCATTTTGACATTATTTCTCACATATTTTCTCTCATACCGTAATGCCAACAAAAGTCATTCAAGCATCATTGAAATTACTTTTAGCTTTTAGTGATTTTAGTTGTACTGTCTCTAATTGGATTAATTAAATAAGTAATTAATTTTGGCTGATTTGAACACACAAATCGTATTACAGTAATCAGAATGTATTAATTGTCATAAAAATATCACAATGCCAACAATATAAAAAATTGTCAAAACATGCTTTATTTTCTTTAAGCAAAATATAATTTCTTGTTTAATTATTTGTTATATATTATCTTATTTATTTGAACTGTCCCTATTTGTTTATATTGTTGTTTTGTTTTTATTGTTTTGGAGTAAAATATGACCTGAAAATGTTTTTTAAGGAATATTGTCCAAAATGTAATATGATAGCTAAAAAAAAAAATTTGTTTCTTTTGTGTTATGCAGAGGAATGAAATATATACGGTAAATGGTTTAAGTAAATCGTGACAGGTACTTTTTAAGTGAACTATCACTTTAAGAATAGCTCAATGACACTGCATCTGTCTCTGAGGCTGTACTGTGTACTCTTACAAGAGTTCTCACTCCTCATCTTACATGATGCACAAACATTTGATAAAAATTAAATCAAGCTTAAAAATTTAAAATTGTACGGTGAACTGCATAAAGTGCAGTATATACTGTATATATATATATATATATATATATATATATATAGACACACACACACACACAAGTCAAGCACATTGCATTGAGGGATAGAGTATAAAAAAGTGTACTCTGGTTTTATACTGCATATTTTGGCAAAGAAAAGGTGCATACTGTATTTCTATACAAGTACGTCATTCCCAAAGCATTCCATGTCTTTACAACATAACACTACAAATCTTGTGGAAATCTCATTCATCCTGCAAAAGTCTCATTCTGAAGCAACCTTCCGAATTTTGAACTGGTTTATTTAACCAAACACACCTGCTGTGCCACATGAGCGGCCTAAGCTTTCATTTCATGGCACAGTTCCACAGCCTAATGCTAACACCCCCCCACCCCCCCAACTCAACGTTTTGTCTGAATTATAGCATCTGTACTCAATCAACCAAGCACTGGCATTGGTTCAAAAGGAAGATTCTGCAATATTCAACAATATAATGCAACTGTGGCCCTATTAAAATGCAACAGTAGCTCTAAAGCCCAGTCCAGCCTGACCTTAAACCAACCATTATATTATTCAAACTGCATCATGGCCCGATGGCTGGGTCTCGTGACAGCTATCCATCTGTTGTTGGGCTAACAGAGGGACTATCAGACCACGGTTTGATTGGGAAATTCAGGACAGTGCTCATGTGGCAGAGGGAATGATCTCGCCCTAGAAAAATGGATGAAACGAGCTGGTGGGTTCAGCTAAAGGCCGTACAGAGGTTTGAGACTACTGTGAGGCACATTTTATGAAGTCGTGCACTGTAATGTAACAGTAGTTAAGTCAATCTGTAATGACAGTGTATATAAAAGCTTGTTAACCCAATCACCATCATATGTCGTGGTCTGATAGACACCAGGCTTCTAAAAGTTATGGCTATTCTAGTCCTACCCAGACTAAACCAGCTTAAACTAACAGGTAAATTCATACTGGTCTAAGCTGGTATTTGATGGTGAACATTTTCACCATCACTATATAGACATACTGTCAGCTGCAACATTAAAGAAACAGTTCACAAAAAATAAAATCTGTTTGGGAAGATTTTCAATGAATGATGACCCACATTTTGGTCTGTTCCTCATTCAAAGCTATTGAGTAACTTCAGAAGACTTGGAATATAGAGCATGAGTCATCAGGCAAGTTTTATGAAGCTTTTATAGTTGGTCCTTTTTGGAGCTTGACAGCTGTGTCAGAGCAGTGTGGAGATTCTTTCTTCCACACAAAAAAATAAAAGCATCCTGGGTTGGAATGAAATAAGGGTGCATAAATAACAGATTTTGAATCAATCATGAACAAATTATACAACAAAAAAAAAGCAATTAAGGCAACAATACAAATATAGTGTCACAGTCCCTAGTATGTATTTTAAAAATTCGTCATTAAATATTAAATTATTTATATATATTGTAATAAAATTTCACAATATTAATGTTTTGCAATCTACACTCCGTATTTTTCTATAAATATATTTAAAAAAATCACCACAAATGTCGAACAGTAGCATATATATATATATATATATATATATATATATATATATATATATATATATATATATATATATATATATACTGTAAAAGTGCCCTAACCAAACATGAATCAGTCGTAGAATCCCCAAGGTATTTAAGACAGCACAGACATACTGTAGCAATGAGTCGCACTAACCTCAGCTCCTTTTGAAGCAATAGGTCAGTTGAGGTTGTTTCCCACAACATGAACGCATATTTGCAGATGACCTTTTCATAATGCACCGGGGAATGCGTTTGTGTACAGTGACCCAACACGCTCTTTTCACACACTCAAGAGCGTGTCATGCACGACTTATCAATGGAAAGGCTTTTTGTTTAGCTGTGATTCTCCTCATGTCTTTCTATCTTTCCTTCTATTCACACTTAACTGTGGAAAAACCTAACTCTTCCCAGCACAGGTCTAAAAACAGAGAATAGCAGAGCTGTCATTCACCTGGCCAACTAAAGAAGCACTCACAGTGAGCAGATACAAATCAGGACATCATGTCTGATACCTGAGTGCTGGGATCAGCGTGGGTTCAGAAGCAGATATACATAGTGCTGTTTGTCACAGCCCACAAAAGCCTATCGCTTTAGAACAACGTCTACTCTGGCTCTGCATATACAGACCTTTGAAGGTGATGCAAAACACACAAACGAAATGTAATACAGCTGTTTCTGTATGCTCAATATCTGTTTATGAGGGCTGCAGGACTTCACCAGCTCTTCTGAGACTTATATAGGCCTGCCAGAAACACTGTGATAAATTTGGCATCAGAACAGAATTCAGTGGAAGCACTATCTCAGCACTTTGTATTTGACTGCCCTGTGAATTAAACATCAGAGGGATATTGGCTTCACCGCTGGCTGCTCCATTCACAAGAGTGAGTTGAAATAGCTTCTAAAATCAGACTAAAACAAAACTACATATGAATGAGTGTTGCTATTCAACTGCAGGAGCCTGAAAAGGAGGATACAGGATTTGATGGACACTGCTTGCTTTAAAGCAGGGATCTGCAATCTCTTTCAGGAGAAGGACCTTGATGGATAGTAACACAAAGCACTTACATATTGTTTTAAATTGAGTGTCTGGCCTATAACTTATGTTTATTGTAACATATTAATGTTTTTGCATACAATACCATTCAAAGGTTTGGGGCCAGTAGGCTATGTTTTTTTTTTAGGAAATACTTTTATACCCTTAATACTTTTGTTCAGCAAAATATGGAAAAGTATGGAAGCTTGTTTCCTCCGTGATATAAAAAATAAATAAATAAAGGTAATTACAACTTTTTATCTCACAATTTTCTTTCCTCAGAATTGTGAGTTTACACTCACTTGGACACTTTATACACATGTTTAACTGCTCATTAAATATTGAATCATTAGCCAACAGCAACTCAATATGATCTGCTGAAGTTCAAACTGAGCATCAGAATGGGGAAGAAAGGTGACTTTGAATGTGCCATGGTTATATTTCAGAAATTGCTTATCTACTGAGATTTTCACACACAATCATCTCTAAGGTTTACAGAGAATGGTTAAAAAAAATATCCAGAGAGCAGCAGTTTTGTGCGTGAAATGCCATGTTGATGTCAGAGGTCAGAGGAGAATGACCAGCTGATAGAAAGGCAACAGTAACTCAAATAACCACTCAAGGCATGCAGAGAAGCATCTCTGAACGCATAACATGTCAAACCTTGAAGCAGATGAGCTACAGCAGCAGAAGACACACTGGTGTCACTCCTGTCTGCTAAGAATGGGAAACTGAGACTACAATCCACCAAAATTGGACAATAGAAGATCAAAAAAAACTTGCATCATCTCAAACATCATCTCAAACTGAACATGACAGTGAGTTAACTACACTCAAATGGCCTCCATATTCTCCAGATCTCAATCCAATAGAGCAACTCTGAGATTTGGTAGAATAGGAGATTCATATCACGGAAGTGCAGCCGACAAATAATGGCACAACTGCGTAATGATGTCATGTCAATATAAACCAAAATCTGTTTGGAATGTTTCCAGCACCTTGTTGAATCTATGCCAATAAGAGTTAATGAAGACAAAAGGGGGTCCAACCCATTACTAGCAATGTGTACATAATAAACTGGCGGGTGAGTTGATATCTTACAATTCTGAGAAAAAAATCTGAATTGCGAGATATAAACACACAATTCTGACTTGTTTGCTCGCAATTGAGATTTTATATCTCACAATTCCGACTTGTCAGAATTGTGAGTTATAAACCTTGAAGTCTGAGAAATTAAGTTAGACAAACTCTTTGACTTCTGATTACTACAAACTATGACTTATCTGAACAGTTTGTGACATTGTTGAGATTTCTTCGAAAACTTCAGGAGAAAAATTTGTGAATCACGAGCATTAAACTCATCGCTGTCTAGGAGAAACAATTGAAGAGATCTCAATCTTGATTTTACTTTCCTATGTGCCATGACATATTTATATCTAAAAAACAATATTACTGACAAAAGTTTTGAATGGTGTATAAATTGCATATTTGCATTTTCCTGATCACACACATTTCATTGCTGTTTGTCTCTAAATGACTATGACTGATCTTATTCTCATTCTTCACATCCTGCAGTGCATGTAAGACTGACTAAGCACTGTTCTGTGCGTGTAAAGATTTGGTGTATAGGACAAATACTTCATAAGCACAAAGAAAATGGCGCCTTCTCCATTACATACAGAGGTAAACAGTTGTATTCTAGTACTCACGATGGTACTCATGCTAAAGACACAAAAGTACCTCGTTTCGTTCCAAATAATACAATATCTAAAGAGACCAGCGGGGCCAGACTATCGTGCTGTAAGCAATTTCTGCCACTTTGCTAACTTCCACCAGCTTGATAACTGACGTGTCAGATGTCAGCAGCTCCAAAGCACAAAATCATTCAACAGGCAGGGTGAGTTTCTGAATTAAAAAGTGTGGGCTGCTCCGTTCACTCTTCATTTGGCTGTTAACAGAGTCTAGTTCTGTCACAGAGACAGGTCTGATTTCTTGGGAAACGTATTTTAGTGATATCTGTCAGCTATAAGGGCATTTTATGTGTAGAATTACAAAAAAGGTCTTTGACAAGCAGAGGTAAGAATGACCTGGAACGACACTCATAACTTGAATCCCATAACTTGAATGCAGATTTGTTCAGTCGTTCAGCTGATGGGCACCAGAATCACCAATGAATTTCAAAAATCCCAATACAACCCTAAGAACAGCTTTAAAGGACAATTCCAGCCAAAAATGAACCTAGGGCTGAATAACACATGGGTACCGAGTCGACCGTTTTCATGATAATCGAATGTGCCCAGTTTTAACGTTAGTTTTAGTTTAACCACAGATTAGCTTATAACGCTAGTGTATGGGGCATCGAATAAGTAAAAATAAAAATCGCTAGTTAATACCACTAACAAGGCTCAAAATAGCCCCACATTAACACGGTAGCATAATTAGGGTCTCTACCTGCAAACCGAAGCATTGAGAACTTTGTAAGTGTACAGACAGTTTAATAAGAAGATACTTTATAAAGACAGTACACTTCGCGTATACAAGCAGGAGCCATCTTTGGAAAACAGTCTCGACCAGTCGGACCACGAACGCCGTCACAATTCAGCTCACGTAGCACGGCGTGTGTGGTTCGACTGGTCGAGTTTGGTTCTGGTTAAGCACACCAGTACTAAATTGCATGGAATTTCAACAAAGCCTTTTCAGCAGGGAAAGCATCACCACACCAAGGGTCCTGTCCATCATAATCAGAGCACCCAAGCTACTTATTAAGGACACTGAAACAAATATTAAAATATAATAATGATGACATATTACATAATTAAAATTAATATAATTAGTCTGCCTTCAGCTCCCCAGTTAATTGCACAGAACTAGTGTGAGGGTTGAAGCTCATGATGTGAGGAAAAACCAGCCTAATTTGAATGACAGTAATCCAATGAGGGTTTTTTTTTCAACTATTGACACACTGGTTGCATGAGATTTCATATTCACCGTCAGCACAAAGTGAAAAGAGACTCCTGGTGAGAACCCAAGCCTCCAAAGCCACAAATGTCAGTTCATTTTAGAGTAGGGCAGTAATTTAATACATTATTCAACACTTCAGCATCCTTCAACCTGATCACAGTATGTTTTATGGTGCTTTATTTGAATGAAATGATACACCTAGACTACGACACATTATGTAAAGATAAAGGTCCATTCCTGCATCCCACTCCACCTCTACCATGCCTGCTTCCTTTTATTCATGATTCTGCCTTTAGAATGTATATGAGCACAGATGATAGCATGGTATAAAAATATATAGAATCCAAAAAGTCGAGACATGCTGCTGCTTTGCAATGTTTCCGAGATCTCATTCGTGATTTTACTTTCAAACGGGCCGTGAAGTGGTGTGTTCAAGACTCTCCTTGATGCGGACTTGAGTATATTCCGCTGAGGAACCGGAGTGAAAAGCTAAACAGAGGGCAGAGATTAGGACATCACCCACAGAGATTAGACCCTCATCTACTTTGACAGCCAATCAGAAGCATAGCTTGAAGATTCGTGAGGTTTTCCCCCACCTTTTGATGATAACAATTTGAAAGGGAATTTTAATGTGAAGGCTTACAAAGGGACAGATATAGAGGAAAGGAGTGACCCTCTTCAAAAGTCCTAAGAAGAGTCAAGAACTCTTTCAGCGGACCAGGAGGCACTGCTAATAGCTTTCTTTTCTCCGTACAAACGATAAGATACTGGTGGAGTTCACTATTTTAGAAATTGTGAGGGCATCTATCCAGATAAGATATGAGCTCACATTAAAAAAGGGAGACAGTAGGAACAGAGAAGCGATAAGAGTTTTATTCGGCGGCTCAGAGAAGCCTGGAACTTGCCAGGCTAAATTGATTTGGGTGTTGGTGAGTAATTGTGAGTGCTATGGGAAACTGGTTTGCAGCAAATCTGTAAAGTCTCCGACTGTTCAGCATATCAATGTGAGAATCAATGTCTCAGTGATCTACAGGAGGGCTTTCTCAAATTGTCAATTAAGCAATAACATATTCCTTCAGAGAAAATGGTAATTATCGGCTCTGTTGGACGTTTAGAAAATAAATTCATCCACCCTGATGACCAGCTATTTAGAAGATACAAACACCTAAAATTTGACTAAAATGTAACATATTTTGCTGGAAATTAGATATTTGGTATCAGTGTAAGAAGTGTGACAAAAAAAAACCCTGCTAATTAGACTTCATATGAACAGACTATTGCATGATCACACTATTAAAGTACTGATAGTTATACTAACTAGTCTTTATGCCCTGGAATAAGAATACTTCATTATATGATATCCTGCTTGGCAAGCTGAATAGAGCTACTGATTAAGATTTCATAAATCAAAGGCTCCGTGGCATAAATCTGCTCTTACTTGTGGAAAGAGTCTCCAAACACATCACATCAGACACAGGAATTTAATACAAGGCAAACCAGGGCTTGGATGATTACCAGTCTACCATTTCTGGACATATTTGTTAAAAAAAGAACATCCTGAATTCATGTAGAGGATTCAATACTTCATCTGTCTGTTCATTATTTTCAAGTGAATCACATTACCAGCAAAATTAGCTATGCGATCCTGTCTTAAATCATTAATAAAACACGAAGAGTACTGAAATGAGAGCGCTGTGGCGAGTTCAGCCACCACTGACACAAATGTGCAGTTGCTCAGAAACAAATTACAGGTACTGTTGTTGTGCGTGAGTGTGATGCCAAAACATGGAAATTAATACAGAGTGACAAATCTTTATTTCACAGTGTGATACTGAGTGGCAAATATTCAAATGTGCCATTCGCACATCATCGTATTTCAGTCTGTTGATGTGTGATGCTCACGCTGTCAATAACCTCAAGAAAAAAAAAACACTGAAATGCAGACACGCTTTTGCACCCTTACCATTCCTAATAAAATATTGTATAGTCTGGCTGGCGGTTTCAGTGTAAAAAAGATCATGTTTTTATTTAAAAATATATATTTTGATATATTTGATATTTTGCAACAGTGTCGTCGAATCCAAACATCAAAATGATGGTGATGCCACGTAATTCTTCAAACAGTAGTGTTGTAAACAATATAATTTGTGTGTGTGTGTATATATATATATATATATATATATACACAAACACACACACACACATGCATGTTTTTTTTATCATTTTTATTTTATTATTAATAATGTTTTATTAGTTATTATAAAAATAATGAATAACGATGATAATAATAAAAAAAATTATTGTCTATTCAGTATTATTAAATATTAATATTATTAATCATATTAATTAACATTGTTAATCATTGATATTAACAACTTTTGTTTATATAGATATATATATATACATCAACCTCTTATTGTAGGCTACTTATACATATTCTTCTTTACCCTGTCTGCTATTGGTGAAACAACCACCCCAAATGCACACCACTCAACCTATGGATGTATTTTAAAGTCCACATGAAACTAGAACAGCAGAGAGTATTTTATCATTGAAGGAATTTGAAGGTATAATGACAACTTTGATAGATTTGATAAATCAGGGCTCCATGCAGGGAGTTTCCAGGGGGCAAACTGCTCTTCTAAATGTGGTACCAAATTCATAGCGAACGTCCTCAGAGTCATTAGTGAATCTCTCTTAGTCCAGTCAGAGTGCATAATATTAATGAAAGCTGTGCTAGAGACCTCTCCACTTTAATCATCCTCATCTCTCTCGCTCTTTATCGCTCTCCAGTGACCTTTTCAATCAATTAAAGCTTTAAGGCTGACCTGATCAGTGTGAACAAGAGTAGTACAAGCTGTCCACGAGTCCATGAGGTGGAAGAACTGCGAGCTGCGAGCTGCGGCCAATCACTGTCTGAGCGGAAACTCAACAAAATGTGTACAGGTCTGAGGTTTGTGCAATGTTTTTGAAAGTCTCAAATGCTCACAATGGCTGTATTTATTTTGATCAAAAACAAAGAAAAACAGTAATATTGTGAAATATTATAACAGTTTTAAATAACTGCTTTTTATTTTAAGATGTTTAAAAAAAATCTTATTAAATAACTTATTCCTGAGACCTTCAGTCACATGATCCTTCAGAAATCATTCTATGCTGATTTGCTGCTCAAGAAACATTTCTTATTATTATCAATGTGGATTATTTGATGCATTGAAAGTTCAAAGGAGCAGCATTATTTTAAATAGAAAAATTTTATAACATTATAAATGTCTTTACTGTTGCTTATGACAATTCAATAAATCTTTACTAAATAAAAGTATCAATGTCTTTCAAAAAACAAAACCTCTATCAGTGTTATATATTTAGTAGGGGCCCATTTGATTGATTATATTTTGAGCTGACAAAGCCAAAAGATGGCAAAAAATATATAAATCCATGTCAAGATTTAAAGAGCTGAGAAAAAAAAAGTAGGCACTGGTTAAACATAATATAATACAATATCTTGCCTTTAAAAAATGTTAACGTTGACACACATTTTGTCTGCAGAATGCTGTAGTTATGGCATCTAAGCAGTTTGACCCCTGGACCAGCCCACTACTGTTCTGAGATAAGATTGTAATCAGGCAAATTAGCAGGAGAGAAAAGAAATGTGAAGATTTATCAGTGAAGGTGTTTATCAGAATTCTCAGAAAACTCTAAATTAATCTCCAAAGTGTTATCTCTATGCCCAAGCAGTGAAGACACTTCTTATGTAAATCATGACCTACTAATGCTGCTGTTATCAGACACAATGTATATTTGCATAATTGCCCCCTCATTCAGCAGCCCGGCTTGTTTGAATTTTGACCTTTGGCTTTTGGTGGATCACACCTTGTACAAGTCATGAAAACTCCATGAGTGGCATTTGCATAACAGGAACTTTATCCACGTACCATAAGCCAGGCAGAGACAGAATTACACTTCCAATCAAAAGTGTGGTCAGTAAGATTTTTGAAGAAAAAAATAGTTTTGAGCAAACTTTGAGCAATAATGTTATATTCTATTGATTTCATATGTATTGTTTTCTATGCAATTATGCAGTAAATTTGTCTCAGTTTTGTAAGTTTTCAGATTTTATATTTCTAGTTTTGTTTCTTTTCATATTTATCGTTGCATAACAATAAAGTTGTGCACCCCCATATACTGAGCATGTCGATTTCCAAGTAAAGAGTAGAAAAACACATCTTTAGGTGTGAGCCAAAAAACAACTTCTCTCACATCAGTAAAAAGCATCTATAGACACCATAAGCCTTGGGAATTTGGCAGACAACACATTAGTTCAACTTACTGTGCAACATCTCGACATAAATAGATAAACACCTCTGACACGAACACAGAAAATCAGTTACTCAACTTCATGTTGATACTGTAATCTAAAACTTTTTGATTTCTAGTCATACAATACTCTTCCTCTATCATTTAATTGCAGGGCGGAAAAATTGCTTTGACAACAATGGAGTCACATTCAGGGCATCAGTTGAAAGCTTAATCTCTAAGCACAGATGTGTAGGACTCCTGTAATTCAGGCATTTGAAGAGAGCTCAAAGCCGCCTCCATTGGCATTAAAGGACTCCCCCCGCAGCACTGGCACTAACAGAGAGCATGATAAATAAGTGACTAAACTCAACTCATGCACATTGATATAAAGGCAACATCTGCTTTCAAAAACATGCATCCATTGCAACTGCCATCAGCATCCACAGACTCCTCGCTGGCTCTATTTAGCTCTACGTAGGAAGCATCATATGCATGCTTCCATCATGAAGGTTGATCCATAGGCAGCATAATTATTCTAAAATACCTTCAGTTTGGCTTAATTCAAAGATAGTATCACATGAAAAGCATGCACTGTGTATCGCTTTCTATCTAAGATAGGGGAAAATGCATTTTAGTTGGCAAGAGAAATGATTTGATGTAAAGGTACTTATAATTTATTAAATACCAAAATGTATTCAGCTCAATAAAATAAAAAAATGACTAGTTTACCTCATATTTGAATGTGCTATGTATTTGTATGTGTTATATAGTTAGTTTAGAGACATGTTAACACCAAACTCTGTTGAAATATCTTTCTTCTCACACATTTCTATAACACTTTATACAAAACAAAATGACTGACATACATAAATAGACAGGTGGAGCTGGGGGAGGTGGAGGATTTCAGAGGAACTCTGAGAGCGTGTTACAGGACTAACTTACAGCAAACAATGAGCCAGACTATATCAATGTTGAGCAAGCAATCTCATTGGCTGCAGGATCAACAGAGACTAATCAGCTTCAGTGTCATGCATTAATAAAGTGAGTTCTTGTACTGTAGATTGCATGTAAAGGACATATCAGCCTGTGCCCTATAGAGGTTCATGACTGAACTAGATATTTGTGCGTTGCAAAACTTGCTGCCAGTGAAAAAAAATCTGTCCCTTAGGAAGTTCCATGTTAGATAAGATGCTGACTTAAAAGTCAGGTGTCTGTAGGCTGTAGACAGCAAGACGTCTCACAACAGGCATTGCAAGAAAAGAGTACCATCTGTGTCTACAGCCTCTAATGAAGTGCTCTTAACACAAACATCTGCAATACATTTTTTGCAAGCTTAAATGTTTGCACTTTATTTTACAGTACGTGCACTTAAGTGTACTTACAGTGTACTTACCTAAGAAAGTACTGGGTTATATAAGTGTTACGAATGGTGGTGCTAAGAAATACGCACGATGAGGAATAACTTTGGAATGAAGACTTTACTGAACAAACACATTAGAACTAGGAGAAACTCTGGAGAAACACAAGCAAACATCAATAAGAACCGACAGACACTAAGGGAGAAAACAGGGTATAAATATACATTTGGCAAACAAAGAGAAATAATGAGATATTTAATGACACACAGCTGAACCAAATGAACTAATGAAGACGATGATGATGGAAACTTTGGGTGGCGGGAAACTGAACAAAATGAACACAGAAGGAAGTCCAAAAATAAACAGACATGTAACAATAAGGTTTGGTATAGGGGCAGTTTCAGGGTTAGTCCCTAGTTATTAACCAGTTATTGTAATTACTATAATAAGTTCATAGTATGTCCATGGGAAACAGGACTGTAAAATGAAGTGCTACCGCTTAAATATGCATTCAAAATGAATGATAAAAAATTGAAACATTAAAAATTCATAACATAAAAATGTCTATTTGATATATTTTTTTACATTTACATATAGCCACTTATAGACATACAAGAACATCAACATTTTAAATATTGAATCACTCACACAAAAATATATAAAAACTTATAAATATTGAAATGTTAATTAAATTAATCCTGATTATTGTGGCACTTAAATACAGTGTTGTGTTGAGATGTGATAAGGTGCAATCTTTGATGAGCCTAATTTATATAGAAAGGAGTGATAAAAACGCACTGCATTGGTATTTCCAGTTATTTAGCTCCCTGTTAAACTGGATTGTGGGTAAATTAATTAGACTGTCTTATATAAGTTGCAATCCTTAAACACGGCATCCAGAGAGAGCCATACACCTCCATTATCTTCCCTTACACAAGAATTACAACGCCAACTACAATTCGAATGCAGTTAGGGTTAGGGTTAGGTTACCTAATACAGTTACCACGGAATCAGACAAATATACATAGCTAAATTGAATTAAATTAAAAAAGCCTTATAGGGTTTGCTGGCCTGCTTGCTTTAATGTTGAAGAAAGAAGGCTAAAAGGAATAAATTCAAGGGGAGGATTCATGTCATCCATACGGGGCATATTAACAACCACAGCCACATTTCCTATTGATTCACGGCAGAGAATTCATACCTCACACCCACATACAACACTGGAGGTGAAAAATACATACATTTGCTCATAATATATAGATCTACACTCACAATCATGTACACACTCGTATTGACACTCATGCATGGGTTTTCACCTCAGGCATTCCACAAGCAAGAGGGACTGAACAAGTTCACTGAACAACAGATGAAGGAAACAGTTAATCAATATGCATGAAGGAAGAGAAACAGACAGAGAGAAAAAGAGTGGAAAATAAAAAGGATACGCTCTGTCTGTTTCCCTAAATAAACGTCCGTACTTCTTTCAGTTCAGTCATTATGCACTGACCCTTGATTTAAACCGGTCCACTTCAGCAAAGTGAAACTCTTACTTTTTGAAGAATAATGGGAACACTGCGGTAAGAACAACACCTAAACAAGCTCAGCAAGTAGATGGTTGCTCAAGCAGCAACATTTCTTGTAATTGCTTGGGGAAGTCCAAACCAACAACCATAAAACCCTCAAATTTCCTCTCAAATCGAATAAGTCTGCATGAAAGCACTGTACACAAACACGCTAACTTTAATTTTTTGCACTTTAAAACCTTTCCTTTCATGTGTGCTAAGTTTAAAGTGAAGGAATAAAACAACATGCAGACTATTTCTGACAACCCAGGACTAAAAAAAATGTGACATTAGCATAACCAAAGGCATTTGCAATTACAATTCACCAATTAGGACATCAGAAGCTTTGTGAGAAAGCAGGCCTTCATTATGAACCCAAGAAACATACCAAGTGGGTCAGACAAAACAACACAAAGCATGTTGGTTTAAACTTGAGCCAGAAGAAAAAAGCTGAACCAATGATGAGGAGAGAGTGTTGCTGGTATAGTTTGGTAAAAAGACAGTTCAGTGCACACCAAACAGGAACCAAGTTTGGTTTGCACTAAATAATTAGTACATTAATCAACTAAAATAAATCAACAGTCAAGCTACAAACAAAAGGTTGCTCATAATTTAATCATTTTTTTGTGATTCTTTCTCCAGATTTCTTCATTAACTCAACTGATTCATACAAACACACTGATTCATTCAGAAGTGAAATAAGTAACTTTCCTTAAAAGTGAATTATTGATTTCCATTACACGAGAGTAGATGTTAAAACTTCATGCTGATTTGTACTCGGCTTTCGCCAAGATAAGCTCCAACTAAGACATAGCTTTACAGTAACCTATGCTTCTCCATCCATTTACGCTTCTTTCCATATGGTGAGGTAAATCTCCTTCTGTCTAGTGTTGACACGTGTCAGCACACACAACGGCTGCAACCACAGTGCGGTCCCCCCATGACAACAGTCTGGATTGAGCTGAGTAGGGGACATCTCTAGGGTCTTCAAGTGCGCACCTTCCGTCCTGAGTGTTTCGTCGACTAGCCCACGACACCTCAAGAGGGCTCGACAGTGACTCTGGCGTTCCACTGGTGCGTTAATATGCAGTTTCAGTGGCAACGGTTCCATATGGCATACCACCTACCGCAAAACACAATATCTGCCCAACCACCCGTCATTGACGCATTATACACAGGAACGTAATGACTGTAAATACTATACAACCTATACAAATAAACCAACAGACTCTTCAAGTTTTCAAGAATTCTACGAAACCGTAGCATGGCGGCCTGTACACAGCCAGCTAGAATCTTTCCGTCTCAACCACAGCCAGTTGCTGCTCCTTTCTGCTGCTTCAGAGAAGTTCTTTACTGTTCGACGCAACTCTTGGCCACTGAATCCGACTTCTCTGAGGAACCGGGTTGTAGAGTGTGCCACAAAACCTCGACAACCCACTTCCACTGGATGAACCTGGACTCTCCATCCTCGCTGTTCTGCTTCAGTGGCCAGATGAGCATCCCGCAGGTTCTTCCTCTCATATGCCTCATCTACCGCATCCTCCCATGGCACTGTTAACTCTATCAGTTGAACAATGCGTGCTGATCCAGACCACAAAACAATATCTGGTCGTAGGTTAGTGGTGGCAATCTCAGGTGGAAAAATAAGCCGTTGATCAAGATCAGCCAGCATCTTCCAGTCCCTAGCACCTTACAGTTGTCCTGGGCGAGAATTGGTGTTAGCACCTTTTCTTGGTGGTTGCTCGCCTGGGCGGAGGAATATTGTCTTCTGCGTGTAATGTTTTGCTAGAACAGGCGGCAACTTATTGGTCATACTACGCTCGCCTTCCAATGCTAAAGCCAAACATCGCAATACTTGGTCATGGCGCCAAGTAAACTGACCTTGGCTAGGAGCCACCTTACATCCTGCCAAAATGTGCCTTAATGTGGCAGGTGATGAACACAATGGACAAGAGGGATCCTCTCCTACCCAGAGGTTTAGGTTCTGCGGTGATGGGAGAACATCATATGTTTACCTAATAAGGAAACTGATCCTACTCTCTTCCATTGACCAAAGGTCTTGCCAGCCCATTTTGCGTAGTTCCACACTCTCCCATCTCATCCACTCTCCCTGCTTGGCCTGGGAAATGGCCTTTATACATCTCATCCTCTCCTCCTGCTTTCGCACCTCGTTGACTACCAGCTTCCTCCTTTGAGCTGGACCTGCCTTGTGCCATTTAGGAGGAGCTAAACTGAGCCCAAAACCCCCTCTTCCATGCTGTACCTGTTATCACCAGAGTTTTAGTTTGCCTGGTAGAGCACAGCTGTTTATGCTCTTCAACCCTTCCACTGCTTGTCGTCTAACTTCTCCCACTCGAACTGTGTCCTTTAGACCCTCATCGTACCATCTCCCAAGACTCTTCACTGGCTTCTCAGAAACTGTTGGTATTGCCTCACCATTAATGAAGAATGTTTTATCTACTACCTTTCCATTAACTATCGAGATGCTCTTTGATTTAGAGGGCTTAAATTGCATTCGTGCCCATTCGATATTATCTGTTAACTTACCCAATAACCGATTAGTGCAGGCTACTTTTGTAGTCATGGTTGTCATGTCATCCATGTATGCTCTGATGGTGGTAGTCGCGCCCCGGAAGCCAAGCGCTCTCCTCCTACTACCCATCTTGATGCCCTAATGATTACTTCCATTGCCATGGTAAAAGCCAGTGGAGAAATGGTGCATCCTGCCATTATTCCAACCTCTAAGCATTGCCATGCGGTGCTGAATTTTGGAGTTGAGAAACTAAATTGCAAATTGCAAATCTCCAAAATAGGCTTTCACTAAATTTGTTATTGACATTGGTACTCTAAAAAAAATCAAATGATGCCCACAGAAGCTCATGTGGCACTGAACCATATGCATTAGCCAAATCCAGGAATGTCACATGGAGCTCCTTTCTCTCCTTTTTAGCTGATTGAATTCGTTGCCAGATAATATTGGTGTGTTCTAAGCATCCTGAGAACCCTGGAATGCCCGCTTTTTGAACTGAAGTGTCAATGAAGCCATTCTTTAATAGGTAGGTTGACAATCTCTGCGCAATAATGCTGAAGAAAATCTTACCTTCGACGTTTAAAAGTGAAATAGGACGAAACTGACTGATGCTTGTAGCATCTTTTTCTTTAGGTATAAAGACTCCATCTGCTCGGCGCCATGCTCTAGGTACAACCTGCTTTTCCCATGCCACTTTTATCAATTTCCACAGAATTCGTAGTACTCCTGAAGCACTCTTGTACATTCTGTACGGAACTCCATTAGGCCCTGGAGATGATGAAGCCCTTGCCTTTCTCACAACCTGCTCTATCTCTTTCCACTTTGGTGCACAGACCTCCATTTGGTATTCTGGTGGATTGATAGGTGGGATATCTGACGGAATTGACATAGGCTCATGCCTTTTTGCATCTGTATGCGTTTCCTCCAAATATATCTCTAGCTCAACCCTAGATGCTTTTAAAGTGCCATTCTTCTCACTGGTGAATAACTTCTTTACGAATTTGAATGCGTCTTTACAGAAATTAGCCCTTGCACGCTCCTTCTTTTTGTAGCGTTTCCGTAGGCGCTCAGCTCTGCGTAATGTTGCAAGCTTATCTTTTATGGCCCTTTGTAAGAGATTGAGTCCCTCCTTCTGACTTTGTTCTGCTTTTTTCCATTGCTTCCTCAGCTGTCTCCTTTCTCTAACTAACCCTTCAATTTTCTGCTGCCGTCTAGATACAGCAGGAGTAGTTTGTACTTTTTCCTTCCTTTTTTCCACAGCAAACCTCTCACTTCCATATGCGTAAATGATGTCCCCAAATGTATCCAGCTTCTTTTCAACTGTACCAGTTAATCTTTCCAATGCAAAGCATAGATCTATGTTTACCGTGTCCCATGCAGTTTTCTCACAAGCTCTTGGCTATCTAACTCCAGGCCTATGCCCGTTGAGATTCTTTTCTCTCTTATGCTGGTTAGTCTGAACGGGTTCACAAGTATCAATGTGTTCATCACTAACTGTGCAAACCCTCATCTCCTCTATGACAGGGGTACTGATATCCTGCGAACTGTGGTTTGCTTCCTGTCGCTGGATTTCATTCGACTGACTTGAGTGACTTCGTAAGAAGTACTGATCAATGCGAGGCCCTTGTCCCTTCTCCCTCAAGCATTTCATTTTCCCTTGATGAATCTTCAACCCCCTGACCGTTGTCGCCTTGCTCCAGCCACAGACACAAGATTGGAGTTAAATGATTTTGCTAACTGTAGAACCTGAACTATTCTTTTGTGAAGTACTCTCCATACTCATATCCGTTTCCTTTCCAACGCCGTTAACCATGTTGTCCAACATTGAGTCATCTTCCGCCCCTGCTCTCGCAGACTCTAGGGGTATTTTTCTCTTTAATTTGTCAGAAGCCTTGGGCGGGTGTCTCCAGCATCCTGTAAACACAGAGTTGGATACTGACGACAAGGCTAACTAACCCTTACCAGCCCCATTGGGGTCTCTTTCCTCCTGTCAGCTGTCTCTCCAGGCTGTCACAAGGTCTTTCCCTTGTTGCCAGTAGCACTATTCACTGCAGTCACTGGACGTATCCAGATCTTCATGATTTCTATTACACGAGAGTAGATGTTAAAACTTCATGCTGATTTGTACTCGGCTTTCGCCAAGATAAGCACCAACTAAGACATAGCTTTACAGTAACCTATGCTTCTCCATCCATTTACGCTTCTTTCCATATGGTTATGTAAATCTCCTTCTGTCTAGTGTTAACCGCTTCAGCACACACAACGGCTGCAACCACAGTGCGGTCCCCCATGACAACCGTCTGGATTGAGCTGAGTAGGGGACATCTCTAGGGTCTTCCAGTGGGCACCTTCCGTCCTGAGTGTTTCGTCGACTAGCCCACAACACCTCAAGAGGGCTCGACAGTGACTCTGGCGTCCCAGTCACCCCCCTCCGTTCCCCACTCAACTCAGCCCAGCTTACTGACCTCTACATCCCTCCTGCTGCTGAGACCTAACCACAATCTCACAATCTCTCCGCAACCCAACCATACGCGCCAACCCGTTTGACTAAGGCTGTCGAGCCCCACTGGTGCGTCATTGAATCATTCACTCATCAGATTTGGTCAACAACACTGATTATTTTAGGAACTTAACAACTGACTATCTTTATGAATGAGTCACTGAATCCTTAAGTCAACCGATTTGTTTAAACACAGTGATTCATTCAGGGATGTAACAAACGACTATAAGTTATTCACTCATCCGGTCCATTCAAATACATCACCTCATCCTTATAAGTGAGTCATTGGATCATTCACTCATTCATTCAGGTTGACTATTTCTGTGTTCCAATATACATACAGTACTTATGCTATGCCCTAAAAGTATGTACTGTTTTTGTGAAGAAAAAGTACATACTTTTGACTGTGTAGCAGAAAAGTAGGCAAGTTGTGGGACATAGTACTACGCCTTTAACGGACCGCAGACCAGTGATTCATTAAACCACTTACTCATCCGATTCATTCAACTACACTGATTCATTCAGCAATGCCACTTCTGTATGCTGCTTGGGGAAGCTCAATAGTTCATTCCGCTTTAGCTTTGTTTGGAAATGTACAAAAATGCAACTGGCAATATCATGTCTAAAATGTAAGTTACTCAATAGTAATGCCTGTTTTATAAAAGCAATAACATATTCACGATTATGCATTCTTGAATGATTCACAAACCCTGATGACAGTCATATCAAGCCATGTTAACTGAAAAAAACTTCACTTTTTTGGAAAGAGTAAAGCTGCTGTCACTGCAAAATGTAATTAAGTAAGCGAATCCCTACTTTTAGTAAGTTACTCCCTAAAACTGCAGATAGGATACGATCCTTTGGGACAGCGGAGGCGTTTGATAGGCGACCGCTGGGGATTTTTTTCATGAGCACATTGGGCATAAGGACACTAATAAAAGCTTTTTCTGTTGTACTCCTACCTGCATGAGGTGTCATCAGAAACGGAAGCTTGATAGGTGAAAGCGAGAGCAGGTGGAGAGGGTGAGCGGAAGAGACAGATGGTCCCTGTGTCATGTCAGAATCCATCGCCATCATGGCTGCTGCTGCCAGAGCGATCCGTTTAGAACTTCCTCTTCGCTTAATGGCCACGGGTAAACCTGAAAAGAAAAAAGATTGATAAATAGTTGACTTTGGATATAACACTGATATTACACGGTATTTTTTTGCTGGCCATTCTTTTGCTGGTCCAAGTAACAAAATTTGCTCATAAATGTTTATTTTAATGGTTACAATTTTCCCACTAAATCAGTAATGTCTCTGTGGATGTGGATTTTCTTCTTCTTCTTCATCATCAAACTATCTATTTAAAGTCACCATGAAATCAAAATTATATTATTCGTAAGTGTTTGTTGGAGTTTCACTTGGATATGACACAAAAGACGTTTTCAACTTCTGTTTCATGCCGACTTTAAATACATGATGTTTTAGAGATGTTATGTTATGTATTATGTGCTTTAATTGTTTTACTATGTGTAATCTGCCTGCATATAATTTCAGATAAACAACATAGTAGTCAATATGAAAACACAAATGGAAAAAAACATGTTATAATAAGTAAGTATAATAAGTAAATAGTATAAGTAAATAGGGTACATTTTTGACTTCAGAATCTGCAGTGTGTGCATATATATAATGAGAATGACAGTAAACAGTTGTATAAATACAGATTCTTGTAATTCCATCATGTGCAACAGTGGAGGTTTGAACATACAATGTGTGTCGTGTGCAGGCTTGTCTTTGTTCTGGGGTTTAACTGGCTGCCAAATGTTGCATGGGCTTTGCCTTTGAGTTTCATCAAAGTGTTGAAAACCTTATCAAATCTGAACACAATCCCAAATCCTCACACACAAATCTACTAGATGTGAGTCAGTGAACAAACCAAACTCTATAACTGCACATTAGACACATAAGAAGTGTGGTTTGTAACTGAATTTTGTGGAGTTATGACCACCATGCAAAGTCAACTTCATCTACATTACATTTATGCATTTGGCAAATGCTTTTTGCTGCAAATGAAAAAAAAAATGTAATGTGGATAAAGTTACAGGAAATCCATAGCCGTTATATCAGTATGTGCGCTTGCTGGGAATCAAATCCATGGCCATGGTGTTACTTACTGTACAATGAGCTCTACCAACTCCATATATTGTAGTTTCTATAGCATTTCATAAAGCAAAAACTGCAAGCCAGTGTTTTTTTTTTATTATTTCTTTAAGAACTACACTGTGGAAAAAAAATTACTGGAGATTACTGAAGTACTTTTTACAAGAAAATACCATTTCATTCAATTCAATGTGATACTTGCCGTTTGTAATTACTTGAGAAATTTACAAGCAATTTCTGAGTGATAACGTTTTTTTTTTTTTCAGTGTATCAATTTTTAAAAATCTAAAACTGATTCTATGCATAATCCTGAAGAGCTATTGAATGTAAACATGAACAACAGCAGTGACTCTTATGAAGCGCAGCGAATAACACAATTGACTCCAACCACACCTTGTGTAATGACTTGTGTATTTGTATATTAATATTTTGCCATAACCAACAAAAATATTGTATTTGACATTATAATCAGTGACTAAAATTTAATTTTTACAAGTAATTAAAAAGAAACAGCAAGTAACACATTTAATTAAAATGTGACATTTTGAAGAAGAAAGACTGAAATTGTACTCCATTAATATTTTTTTACGGTGTACATACCTTACTGTTTTTCTTGATTTTACTATATTTTTTGCTCACATGAAGGTTTCAATGTGATTTGCTTTGGTTCATGATTTAGACATCTTTTTTGTGTTTTTTTGGCGTTTTTGCCTTTATTCATGTCTGACAGTAAGCAGACATGAAGCGAAGTGGAAGAGAGGGGGGACCGGATCTGGAAAGGTCCGCGAGCCGGGGCTCAAACTCGGGTTGCCTGAAGCGCAACAGCGCTATATGTCATGGTTTAGAATTCTTTATTGCAGATCTTTTTAAAATGCCTAGCCGAAGTGGATGGTAGTTGTGCTCGACAATGTACCTAACTTCACTGTGATGTCAAGACCATGATGAAGATTCTTATTGGTCACCTGGGTGAGCTAACATACACATGCTCGTCTCATCTCCACCGTTTCCAGCACCTGCCTCCCCTGAGCTAGGGAAATGCTATTTAACGAAACCTTGAAGAGATCTTTGGACTGAGCAGGCGGGGTGTTTCTTCCACGCTGAGCAGCTGAAACACTTTATCTAATGGTACAGAGTGGGCGGATAAGAGCCAACCAGAGCAGTTAGCATGCACATGTAGCGCACTGGAAATCAGGCCACCGGGGAATATATCATATGGAACCGCTCCAGCACATCTACTCTCCCATACGGCAAACGAGACCGCTTTAGAAGGCGGAAACATAGAGGGTTGTGGAGGGAGGAATACTCTGCCATGTGACAGCTGAAGCAAAGAGTATGGGGACTCTGGATTAAACTCTACTAACCTTTTAGCTTGATCGTAATGATAAATGTGGATCTAAATTTTTCAGTTTAATACCTAGCCGCTGGAGATGAAGTGACAGGTGCACAGATCACATAAACAATGCATCGTTCATCAGGAAGTGCTCTCCGCGGACATACCGTGAAATAGAAACCTTGAATTATACATCCACTGAGGGCTTTTCTTGAGAGCCAGCCCAGCACACCATGTAACTTTTAGCAAAGGTAAATCCTCAAAAGTAGCACTGCTCGGAAAATATCACTCGTATATATATATATATATATATATAAACGTCTTTCTTTATTTCGTCGCTGGGTGCTGCATTTTGACAGGTTTAACAAAGAAGGAGAAACACTATAAATACTACGGTGGCCAAAGGCTGCAAAAATGAGGGCATTTTCCCAGTCTCCGGGGGAGCAATTATTGCTGTGCTCCTAAGAAGTGTCCTCAAACCTGCCTAAAACAAGTCCTTACGATTTATGCTTTCACAAGATACGTTTGAACCACAGTCAATGCTTGTTTTGACATCTCAACCATTTACCCCGTGATAGTAAACAGTATATCAGTGATTCGTCAAGCTGTACAGTAATGAACTCTCCCAGAAATGTTTCTTTTTGTTACAATATTTCATGAAATACAGTATAGTATTTAATTGCATTAAATCTAAAATGATTTTATTTTTACATATGTATTTGATAATTTATGAAAAATGAGCATGTATATTTGAATTGTATTGTTTCCCTTGTCGCAGATACTTCAACAGAGGTAATATACTATTTAAATAATAATATTGTATATCTATCACAAAAATATGAACATAGCAAGAAGTGAAAAATGTTTTACCTTTTTTTGTGAATAAATATGTATAGTTTTAGACAAATTACAACTTTCCCTTAGTCACCTCAACCAATACTAATAGACTAATACAATTTTATCAAAAATTATAAAATAACAAATATAAGACAAGAAAAGCGCCAAATTATGCAAATGGAAGATCGTTTCCGCCACGGAACAAAAAAAAAATCTATTTTTTATCTCACAATTTAGATTTTTTTTATACCTCACAATTCAGACTTTTTTTTCAGAATTGTGAGATATAAACTCACAGAATTGCAAGTTTATATTTCACAAAAGATATTATAAAAATATATATATTTATAATATATTATATATAATAAGATACATATATATATATATATATATATATATATATATATATATATATATATATATATATATAATTATAAATGTTGACAACTAACTAAGATAAATAAGTTGTGAGTTGTAGAATAAGTATAAAAAATAATTACTAAAATAAAAATGAATTAAAGATAAACAGAATTATAAAAAACTCTGAAAATTAATAAAACTGACAAAATCGCATGCAATAACTGAAACTAAAACAAATTAAAATGAAAAATAAAAGCTATTTAAAAATGTGGTGGTGTGTGTATGTGTGTGTGTGTGTGTGTGTGTGTGTGTGTGTGTGTGTGTGTGTGTGTGTGTGTGTGTGTGTGTGTGTGTGTGTGTGTGTGTGTTTGTGTGTGCGTGTGCGTGTGCGTGTGCGTGTGTGTGTGTGTGTTTGTGTGTGTCAAGTCAAGTCAAGTCAAGTCAAATATATTTATATAGCGCTTTTCACAATACAGATTGTATCAAAGCTGCTTCACAGTATCAATCAAAACAACTTAACAATGTTTGTTTATTACTGGAAAAAAAAGACATCCAAGTTTGGTAGAGCTAATCAATGGTATGATTGGTTAATTAATTTGAATATCCCCAACTGAGCAAGCCAAAGGCAACAGTGGCAAGGAACCGAAAAACTCCATCCAGTGACCTAATGGTGTCCTAACACCCCATCAAATGACCCAATGGAGAAAAAAAAAACCTTGGGAGAACCCAGGCTCAGTCGGGGGCCAGTTCTCCTCTGGCGTTTATGAACTAGAGGCCGAATTTACAGTAACTGTAAGATAAAAATTTATATGAATGCCTGGCTAAATAGATGCGTCTTCAGTCTAGATTTAAACTGGGAGAGAGAGTCTGAGCTACGAACAATATCAGGAAGGCTATTCCAGAGCTTCGGAGCTAAATGTGAAAATGCTCTGCCTCCTTTGGTGGATCTGGATATCCTAGGAATGACCAGAAGCCTCGAATCTAGTGATCTTAAAGAGCGCGATGGATTGTAAGGCGATAGAAGATCCGTTAAATAGACTGGAGCTAAACCATTTAGAGCTTAATAAGTCAAAAGCAATATCTTGTATTTAATACGGAACTTTATAGGTAACCAATGAAGTGATGATAAAATCGGTGTTATATGATCATATTTTCTTGATCTAGTAAGAACTCTAGCGGCTGCATTTTGGACTAACTGTAGCTTGTTTATTGAAGATGCAGGACAACCAGCTAATAAAGCATTACAGTAATCTAGTCTCGAGGTCATGAATGCATGAACTAACTTTTCTGCTTCAGAGACTGATAGCATATTACGTAGCTTAGCAATGTTTCTAAGGTGGAAAAAGGCTGTTTTTGTAACATATGAAATATGCTTTTCAAAAGACAGTTTGCGGTCTAGTATAACACCCAGGTCTTTTACTGTAGCGGATAAAGTAACAGGGCATCCTACTATGTTAAAGTCGTGCTGTGAAGGGTTTTGTGGACGGTTTTTAGAACCGATAAGTATTACCTCTGTCTTGTCTGGATTTAATAAAAGAAAATTACGCGTCATCCAATCTTTTATATCATTAACACAATCTGTCAATTTGGATAATTTAGCGTATTCATCTGGCCGTGATGAAATATATATTTGAGTGTCATCCGCATAACAATGGAAACTAATTCCATGTTTCCTTAGAATATTACCAAGTGGCAGCATATATATTGAGAATAATAAAGGGCCTAACACTGAACCCTGCGGCACTCCATAGTTTGCCGAAGTTATAATCGATTTTTCTCCATTTAAGTAGACGAAATGGTAGCGGTCAGATAAGTATGACCTGAACCAGCTTAATTCTTGTCCTTGAACACCAGTGTAATTTTGTAGTCGATCTAAGAGTATTGTGTGATCTATAGTATCGAACGCAACACTAAGATCAAGTAAAACTAGTACTGAGATACAGCCTTGGTCCGAAGGACCAAGTGTGTGTGTGTGTGTGTGTGTGTTTTGTGTGTGTGTGTGCGTTTGACGTCTAAGTGTGACATGTTTCTAGCAATCTCTCCCATCTCTCTCGGGGGGGTCTTGTTTCAGAGAAATTGAGCAGAAAGATTCAGGCCAAGACAAGGGTAAATGTAGCGGGAGCCTTCAGCGCCCTGGAGCTGTCCATCCTGCTGCGGTGCTGAAATGGCGAGTGGTTGCACTTATAAAACTTTCGGCCACTTATGTGTGCTTCAGACTACACTGCCATCATCTTGATCCACAAAGAGCCTCCGTGTCAGAGTTTCTGTCTCTCTCACTATACTGTCCTCCCACTGTTACCTTAGTTACCTGGTTAACAAACCACCTACTTCATACCGTCTCCCTGAAAACAACTTTATTCTGTTGAATTATGCAATCAGTCTCCCCAGACTCCTCCTGTAACATAAAGGCCAGATAATAATGCTGAGCACCTCTTATCAGGGTAAAAGTGGATTGAAGGTAACTGCCTAAAGAAGAGGCTTTTAACAGTAATTTATGAAGTTAGAGGGTTGAGTAGAGAGCGGAAGCACAACAATTTTAGTAAACATGGTTTTGAAGTCAACACGACTTTCTTAAAGTAATAGTTCAACCAAACATCAAAACATTTGCTCCTTTACTCATGGGTCAAAAAACATTATAAAAGTGGCACATTCTTTTGCTTTGGCATCCTTTAAAAAATGTTTTTTTAAATACATGGAAAACGAGCAACGAAACCTTTTCAACTTTTTGTGATCCATGAAAAAAAGAAAGTCATACAGGTTTCAAAATACAGTAGATAAGGGTGATAAAAAATTATGAACTTGCTGAACTAATCCCTTTAATGCGCATTCATGATCGTACTTTGCACAATTTTTTCGCCCACTTTAGGAAAAAGATTGTTTGCCTTTAAATCTAAATCTAATTTAATAATGTTCTCTGCCTTTGAAATGAATTTCAATGAGTGTGTTGCTAAAAAATCAATGTATCTCCCATTTACTGTACCGCTGACTATAGTTCTAATAACAGTAATACTAGGAATTATAATAACCATGATCTAACTGTTCATAAGTTATTAAAGCACTGTTTCCATAGAGCTCTGACCGTATGTTTTAACCTTTCCATCGACAGAAATGTGGATGTACATACACATGGATGTATTTACCTAAACCTTGCATACTTACTGATAATCACACTAACGTGAATCAAGAACAACACATAATAAATAAATCAGCGTAAATATTAGTTTATTAGTGCATGACAAAAGGCAGGAGAATGTTTTAAATATTAACTTAAGTCTCTTTTAGATTTTCCAACCCAGTCTCTTGCTCATGCATAATGCATCTGTAGCACAAATTCAGCGATTTTTAGCACTTTAAAAGTTGCTTTTTGGACCTTTAAAATTTAAATCCACGTAGGTTTAGGGGTCTTGGCCAAGGTAAAATGCATTGCTGGGATATGAAAAGGTGCCAATATGTACAGTATTGATTTGAAATTGTGTTGGCTGGCTGATTTGCCTTAAAGGGTTAGTTCACCGAAAAAATGAAAATTCAGTCAGTATTTACTCACCCTCATGTTGTTCCAACCCTGTAAGACCTTTGTTCATCTTCGGAACACGAATTAAGCTTTTTGATGAAATCTGAGAGCTGGATCATTCCTCCATACTCCTCCATAGGCTTCTTCAGGGATTGAACTTGCCGGTCTTGAAAAGTTGTTGAAGACATCGTTAAAATAGTCCAAGTGACTACAGTGGCTCAATCTTAAGTTTATCAAACAACGAGAATACTTTTTGTGCGCAAAAAAAAACCAAAATAACAACTTTATTTCAACTATTCATTTCCTTCTCTGTGGGCCTCTAGTCAGGTTACTAGTTTAACAGCGTACGCTTCTGTGTTGTACGTCACACGCATCACACACATGACCAGCATCGGCCAATAGTGAGCCTACGTGTGACGTAGCTCTACGCAATCACACTACGTTAACTGACTAGAGGCCCACAGAGAAGGAAATTATTAGTTGAAATAAAGTCGTTATTTTAGTTTGTTTTTGCGCACAAAAAGTATTCTCGTCGCTTGATAAACTTAAGATTGAGCCACTGTAGTCACTTGGACAATTTTAACGATGTCTTCAACAACTTTTCGAGGCCGGTAAGTTTCAATCCCTGAAGAAGCCTTTGGAGGAGTATGGAGGAGTGATCCAGCTCTCAGATTTCATCAAAAATATCTTAATTCGTGTTCCGAAGATGAACAAAGTTCTTACGGGGTTGGAACAACATGAGGGTGAGTAAATACTGACAGAATTTTCATTTTTGGGTGAACTATCCCTTTAATGGAGGGCAAAAGTATTGCATAGTGTAGTGCATACACATTTTCATTCAATGAAAGTTATTGCATGGATTTTATGAATAACATGCATGTAAAAAGTGACTTATCAGATGTAAATATCAGACCAAATGACACAGTATTGATAAATACGAACCCAGCTAAAAGGGAACTTTGCTAATGTTCTCAAAGTAATAAACAAATGTTATTTTAGTAACATTAATACAATGTTCGAGGTTATCTGGTCTTTAATAATTTTCTCAAAATGTTGGCACAAAAACTTTACATATACATCATTCAAGGAGCATTTTTTCATAACTAAATGGGAACGTTAGCAAAATGTTCTTAGGATATTTTGTTAGCTGTATAGTGTCAAAAGACCAGGTTGGATATTTCTAAGGGCCAAAATCGTTGATCCTGTTGATCCTGGAACAACATTCCTGTCCGAAAACATAGTCCTATCCCTATCCCTATCCCTACTCCTAAACCTAATCTTACCCATAATTTATCCCTAAAATCAAAGGGAATTGATAGATGAACTGATGTAGAAGCACATAACCCTGGTTGTAATCCTAAACTTCACGTAAACAAGTCCCTCAAATCTTATTGATTGATTGATTGATTGATTGATTGATTGATTGGTGGATTGATTGATTGATTGATTGATTGATTGATTGATTGATTGATTGATTGATTGACCGATTGATTGATTGATTGATTGATTGATTGATTGATCGATCGATCGACCGATTGATTGATTGATTGATTGATTGATTGATTGATTGATTGATTGATTGATTGATTGATTGATTGATTGATTGATTGATTGGAATGTTGTTCCAGGGTCAACAAAAATATTGATCCAGGAACATGTTGCACTTGGTAAAATCAGGTTCTGCAACAAGTGTGCAATCAAAAGTCAAACTCAAACGATCAAATATATATATCAACAATTGTCCCATCTGGGTCTGCTTTTACTTCCAAGTCATTTTAAGGGAAACATCTGCCGATATACTTCAAGTAAACATCATTAAGAGCTCCATTATGTCTCTTGAGCTATTAAAAGAGCAATCTATGACCAATACAATCATGTGGGTTTGGCTGATGTGCAGTATAATTTGCTTAAATATTACTTGAGACACCACTCAACAGATTGTGCCCTTGAAAATGACCTAAACAATCTTTTATAGACATTAACTCCTCCTGAAAGTCATTGTTTAATTCACACCCTGGAATATGGAGTTCCGCTGTGTATAATTAGAATTCACACATAGTCTGCAGTAAAAGTGTGTCAGACAAATCAATGTTTCTTATTTCAAATGTGTCTAGAATTCTGTTTGGACTAGATCGAATCATATTTGAAGGAGTGTGTGACTGTTGCACTGCAGTGTATTCTTCTAGCACAGCTAAAGTAAACAGAGTTTATTTCTATTTCTTTCTCATTTTGATGTTCTGGCATGAATGGCGTGTTAGTGATTTCAGCCTTCATCTCTAATGATATCAAACTGTTTCTCAAATGTTCGCTCTTGGTTATGAATCTCATGGTGGCACAAAATAATACATGAAACTTTCCATGTGAAGGTGTTTAAAGCCTCATTAAGGTTCCCATGAGAGCTTCGGGCACGATCCATTCAAGGTGGGCCAAAACGCTTCAGTGCGTACTTCTAAATCGCCTGCTCAACTTTTAAACTCTATTTTCCAGAAGCTGCGTATTTCTTGACAAGGCAACCAGAGTGACTTTTCACGTTCCATTAGCTCCTGTCAATAAGACCAGGCTAGAATTCATGAAGATGAAAAATGAGATTTTGGAGCGGGTCTGTGAAGCAGCGGAATGGTGGGTTAAAGTAAAAATGACTTTTTGGCCCAGAAACCACAGTGTAGAACCTGAAAATGCACACAACAGAATGAGCTCTTCTCAGGAAAGCCCTCAGGAAGAATTGCAATGCTTCCACCTATTAGATGATAAATGGATGACCCTGAGCGAGCTAAAATAAAGCCTGGACTAGTTTGGCTGTCTAAAACACGGAGGCATTTTTCTACACCAACTTTATATCCATTAATTGCTACGAAACTAGCGTAACATTTCAATTGATTGCTTAGGTTTGATAAAATACTGGAACCAAATAATTTTCATGTATTTCAATGTTTCCTGCACCGTTATTCAGCAGTGCTGTGACGATAGATAGATAGATGGATGGATGGATGGATGGATGGATGGATGGATGGATAGATATTTCAACTTAAATTACTTAAAAAGCTGACTTTAAAAAAATTGTTGAATCTTGAATAACATAAAAAAGCAATGTACAGTAATAATATATGTTGTCATAACTTATTGATCATATAATTGTTTACAGTAAAAATGAAAATTTCTCAATCATTTACTGTTGACTTCTTATATGTATGCTCATATTTAAAATGTAATTGTTTTCACTAAATTCTGACTATTTTAACTCGTTCTGTGTTTTTACCTTTCCATCAACACAGAGGCTAAGTTATCCCTCAGAGACAGCACACTGTTATATTCCATAAACCACTGTACTCATTGATTTTCACGCTGATGCAAATCAAAACGGACGAACACATGACAAATAAATCGACATAAAATATTTGTTGATCGGTACATGATATCCAGCTGCAGTGGTGTTATGGATCGATACATAGCTTACCTCAGAACAGGGATGGGAACCTTCAAAAGGTGGAGTGTAATAGCCCTAAGGGATAAACTGCACTGAAGACGGAAACATACGTCTGAGAAATTACGCCTTCTATTTTGTACTGAACATATTTCTTATTTCCTTTGGTTAGATGTAAACACTGTAGCCTAGAGCACAGATTATTAATGATGGACCTGGAACGCATGGCTGGCGGCATATTCTGTGTTGGGTAGAAGACGAATGCCCGAATACAAGGAAATGATTTGTTTCAGATATTGATTTGCTCTGTTTTCATTATGCCATGATTGTATGTATGCGTTTTCAGGCTTGCACCTTCAACAATCATTTTCTGAACATACCCTCTTATCAGCGCATTTTTCTTTGATCTTGCTTTATGGAAAAAGTAATTAGTAAAACAAAAATATGAAGTCATTTTAAATGCTAAAGTGTATGCAGATGTTAGCCACACAAGATCGATTTTGTGCATTATTTCAAAATGTTAGACTGAAGCTCATAACAAAACATAATTGAACATCAAAACATCACTCTAACTGTTGACACAAGAGTACGTTGTTTTCTTCTAAATGTATACATTTGGCAGATGCTTTTATTTTTACCTACATTGAATTGGGAATCAAACCCATGACTTTGGTGTTGCAATGACTATGCTGTACAGTTTGAGCTACTGGAATGTGCGATTTATTACATGCTATTGTCTCTTTCAGGTGAAAACTCTGGCAGGTGAATTTTCAGGTGAAAAATTTGCCAATTGTCTCTTTCATGTGAATTTTCAGGTAAAACATTTGCCTATTGTCTCTTACAAGTAAAATATCTGCCAATTGTCTCTTTTAGTTTTCATGTTTATAGCTGAATAATAATACCAGAATATACTGTTCTGCTTTTGGATATCTATTTCAAAGTACCTACAAAAAAAAAAAAACTAGAAAATATTTGCGAGATCTGATGCCACTAACCTTTAAATCTTTGGTATATCCAGTGATTAGCTCTTCAGAAACGCTCATGTCAACCTAGTACCGCAAATTGGAACTTTGATTTTTGGAACGTAGCTGCCAGTTTTGTGTGCAATGTGCATAAGAAAGTCAGTTAAAGAACTGTGGGTGTGACAAGTGAGACTAATACTGTGTTCCAAGCTTATTAAAATTGAGAAAGTTGAGGAAAACACCATAGTATGACAGATATCAGCACTATGAGAGAAAAAAAACAGTCCTATAACACTTTTTTTAAACAAAAGGCAAATGCTGTGTGCGCCGCACCAATTTATCACCAGAATTTCTAGCAGCCCTAATAAAGTACGCTGTTACCTGAGGGAAAAGCTCTTAAACTGATGCTGACCTCCGTGGATGTGTTTGCAGACGTCAAGAACTTCCTTTTCCCTGCGGTAAGGAAGTGTAACTGTGAAGACACAAATTGGACTTCCTCACAGTATTTGATTGTGAGAGTGCCACACACCCTCTGGCACCAATTATTGTCTCGGCTCACGCTCATCAACGGCTCGAGCCCGTGAGGAGGACTTTGTAAGAACAACTCTCAACACCACTCCAGAACTGATTACCGGACACAGACATCTACCTTCTGAAGTTCAATTTTTCCCCAAAGCTTTGTTGGGCTGAGGGTGAATAACTATCACTTTTTAACTGACGTAGAGGTGTGTTAAAAAAAATGGTTTGATCCATTCACCTTTATGTCGAGCTAAGCTCATCAAAGGTGAAGACAAATCTCAAGTAGATTTTGTAATTCTCCAGATCAAAGATCAACTTTCTAATTCTCAGGCAACTTGCCTGTGGCCAAGAGAAACAGACAGGCAACAGAAAGGTGAATGCTTATTGTATGCCCCAAAAGAGTTATAAAAAGGAAAGTTTTGCATGTTTAAAGAATAGTTTTGAGGAGCCAATATCATTTGATGCTCCTTTCAAACTCCACGATGGCCTATTCCTGAATGTAAAATAATAGTTTGAAAGCTTCCAGAGAACTTTCCATTCCATAAAATATTCAAGTTGATTCCTCATTCATGACCTACACAGCAGCATGCAAGAACGTAATATTAACTATAAATCTAACTTTAAATATATACACCAATTTTTAACCCAATAATAAGATGCTCATCAGCACAAAAACTTTAGTGATAACCAACGGATTTGCATACATTCATGAGAAACAAGTAATTCCCTTTCAAGGGAACTCGAGCTGCGTCAAACGCTGTGGGAACGCCCCTGCGTTGTGCGTCATGAAGCACGCATGGAATCAGCCCAATGGAGAGATGGAACGCCGTAGGCGGGCGACGACATCGACCAGGAAACCACAAAGCACCCCATAAACACAAGCGCAACAGCTTTCTGTGCCTTCAGTCGCGCTATATGTGAATCTGTCCCTGTGTGAATATTGTCTGTCTTTACATACTCTGCACCACACAAACAATTTATATATATTGTCACGGGGTGAAGAATCACAAGACAAGGGGAGCTCATGCAAAGTGCCCAAGAGTGGATTTATTTACAACATGAAGAAAAAAACAAAGAAAAACCCGGTGAAGTGTGTTGCCTCTTCCTCGTAGTGCAGCGAGTCTGAGCTGTGCTTCTTGGAGTCTGAGCTGTGCTTCTTGGAGGCTGAGCGGTCAACTGCTGCTTTCTGGAGAAAGATAGAGTACAGGCATTAACGTTCTGTCTCGTGCAGAGATCTCTCTCCCTTTGACAAAGTCCATGTGGCTTATATAGCTGTTTGCTTGATGGGGCACAGCTGGGGCCGATCAGCCTGTGACGAGGGCATGCAGGTGTTCCTCGTCTGTTTCCAGGGCGACGCTGACGAACCCTCTGGGTGCTCGTCACAATATATATATATATATATATATATATATATATATATATTAAGAGAGATATGGCGAACGAACAGCAGTTTAGGAAGTGTGTCCCTCCCTGCTCGCGTTATTTTACGAGTGGGGATACACACATTGTTTGTGTTGTTTGTTTGGGAGTGCAGCATGCCCAGTCAGCTCTCGAGGGAGCTGATTGTGAGCATTGCGAGCGTCTGCCATTAAGGACGCTCCGCTCCCGCCGGGCGCTCTTCGAGGAGAGCGGTTCGGTGCGCGCTCCCCGCGGTTCGGGTCCCGCTCTTGCCGAGCTAGAGCGTCGACGCGTATCGTGGGGATCGCAGATGGATCTCTCAGCGGGGTTAGAGACGGGCTCTGCCTTATCTCTCCCTTCACCTGTGAGATCCAGTGCCTCAGTCCCGTGTTCGGAAGCACGCGCTGCGGTTTCTTCCGCTCGGGCTGAGGCACCAGTTATAAATGAGGGAGATGTGGAGGATTCGCCACCTTACACTCCCGAAAGTGATGAGCTAGTGGAGGTATTAACAAGAGCTGTAGAAAAACTCAGCATTGTATGGCCAGTGACTAGACAGGAGTCTGTTTCTAAATCAAAATTAGATGAGAGATTTTTGCCGTCACGAGTGCAACCTCCACGCCGGTGCTTGCCGTTTTTTCCCGATCTCCACACTGAGGTGTCGAAATCGTGGAAAAAAACGGTGTCATATAGAGTGTTTAGTCCCCAGACTTCAACATATTCTAATATTGTGGGGGCAAAATCATATGGTTATTCGGCTATGCCTCGCGTGGAAGAGACGCTTGCGAGTTTTCTCTCCCTCGAGGCTCCGTCATCTGTTAAGGCACCGGCATTACCCACCAAGCCTCTTAGAAATATTTCGGTTTTTGTGGGTAAAGCGTATTCGGCGGCGGGTCAGGCTGCGTCATGTCTGCATACTATGTCTATTATGCAGGCATACCAGGCTGACCTGCTGAGGGACGTGAGTGAGAGTGAGGAGGTCAGTGCTGACGTGGTTCGTGAACTGCGTCAGGCTGCTGATTTATCACTGCGCACAACCAGAGAGTCGGCCAAGCTAGTGGGTCAATCTATGGCAGCTCTGGTGGCCGCAGAAAGGCATCTGTGGTTAAATTAGACAAATATAAAAGAAAAAGAAAAAGCTTTCCTTTTAGACACTCCTCTCTCCCCCCTGGGTTTATTTGGCGATGCTGTAAATTCTGTCATCGATAAATTCCAGGAGAAGGAAAAGCAGACAACAGCTTTTAAAAAATGTCTCCCTTTAAAAATTCATGTCCCTGGGGCTGCTGAGCGGGAGCAGCCCCGGCCGTCTGCGAGCTCATCATATAGGGCGCTGAAGCAGAGTGTCGCGTCTCGTGCTCCCCCTGCTGGACAGTGGGCTCAGCCGCGGCACTCTCAGCCGAAATCTCCCAGTAAAAGAACTGATCTGAGGACAGTTATATTAGCTAAGAAGGCTTCGGCTAAGAAGAAGTCCTGGCGCCACGGCGCGCAGGACACTGAGGGTGGTCCCCACCGAGGCGGAAAGGTGTTCACCTCTTTCTACGGTGCCCATTCTTCCTCGGTGCCCTCAGGGGCCCGTTCTGCCAACCCCGCCTTCATGCCGGGGCGCAGACGGTCCCAGCGAGCAATTTCCCGAGGGACGCTCGCTCCCTCTGAGGAGGGTTTCAGAGCGGTTAGACCAGTTGTTCCCTGCCGGTGTGCCGTTACAGGGCGCTGCGTTTGCTGCTCAAGTTACACCAGAGGCCAGTCTCGAGAGACTGGTACCCTTAGTAGAATTTCTGGCAGAGTGGAAAAGCCTTCCAAAAATATCTCATTGGGTCCTGCAGACAATAGAAAGGGATTATGCTATCCAATTCAGGTGTCGTCCACCAAGATTCAGAGGGGTTCTGCCTACAGTGGTGGGCCCCGAGCAGGCTCTGGTTATGGAACATGAGGTGAAAGCACTCCTTCAAAAGGAGGCTATAGAACGGGTTCCTCCTCCCAGTGTGGAGTCAGGCTATTACAGCCGATATTTCATCGTTCCAAAATAGGATGTTTTTTAGACCTGCGCCTATTGAATCGCTCGGTAGGGAAGCCAAAATTCAAGATGCTCTCTATCAAGCAGATCGTGTCACAAATCAGATCCGAGGACTGGTCTGTCACGATAGATATAAGCGACGTGTACTTCCACATTTCCATCCTTCCACAAGACAGGAAGTTCCTGAGATTCGCCTTCGGGGGCGAGGTGTACCAGCACAGGGTTCTTCCGTTTGGCCTAGCTTTATCTCCCCGCACTTTCACGAAATGCATGGACGCAGCACTAGTGCCCCTGAGGCTTCAGGGTGTTCGTGTCCTCAATTACATCAACGATTGGTTGATTTTAGCTCAGACAGAGCAGATGGCGGTTCGACATTGAGATGTCGTTCTCGTTCATATCAGGAAGTTGGGGTTGAGGCTGAACGCAAAGAAAAGTGTATTATCTCCTCAGAAGACCACTTTTCTGGGTGTCGTTTGGGTTTCGGTTTCGATGCAGGCGCGACTCGCTCCGACCCGCATCGTTTCGATTCTCTCAGCTGTGAAACAAGTAAAGCTAGGCCAGCTACTTACTGTAAAACAGTTTTAGAGACTGTCGGGTCTGATGGCAGCAGCGTCCGACGTTATACCTTGCGGCCTGTTGTACATGAGATTGCTAGAGTGGTGGCTCAGGACCAAGGGATTCTCCCCGAGGGGAAATCCGTCCCACACGGTCAAAGTCACGTGGCGCTGCCTTCGTGCTCTGGTCATGTGGAAAGAATCTTGGTTCCTATTCAAAGGGCCTGTGTTGGGGGCTCTTTGTCGTCGCGTAACGCTAACAACGGATGCTTCCCTCACAGGGTGGGGGGCGGTCACGAGTGGTCGTCCACCCCAAGGGCTGTCGCAGGACCATCATCTATCACGGCTTATAAATTGTCTAAAGATGTTGGCGGTGTTCCAGGCTCTGAAACACTTCCTAGCAGACCTGAGAGGTCATCATGTGTTAGTTCAGTCAGACAACACGTCGGTGGTCTCTTATATAAATCATCAGGGGGGCCTGCGGTTTCGCCGGCTTTACAAGTTGGCCCGTCAGATCCTCCTGTGGTCCCAAGGGAGGTTACTATTTCTGAGAGCAATGTATCTTCCTGGGTATTTGAATATGGTAGCAGACTCCCTGTCGAGACAGGGGCCAAGGCCGGGGGATTGGAGACTCCATCCCGAGGTGGTGGAGCTCCTTTGGTTGAGTTTCGGTCGCGCCGAGGTGGACCTATTCGCTTCCAAGGAGACCACGCATTGTCATCTGTGGTTTTCCATCAGCCATCCAGCCCCTCTGGGGTTGGACGCTATGGTGCAGCCGTGGCCGAGGTCACGTCTGTTCGCCTTTCCCCCGATTGCTCTGCTACCTGGAGTTCTGGAGAGGGTTCGCCGGGACGGGGTCAGCCTACTATTAGTAGCCCCGTTCTGGCCGGCCCGAGTATGGTTTGGGGACCTGATATCTCTCCTGGACAGCTCTCCCTTGGAGCTCCCGGTCAGGAGGGATCTACTCTCTCAGGCGGGCAGCATGATATTTCACCCCAGCCCAGTATTGTGGGCTTGGCCTCTGAGGGGGCCCAGCTCATGAACTCTGGTCTCTCAACCGAGGTTGTTGAGACCATTCTTCACTCCAGAGCTCCATCCACGAGGAAGCTTTATGCCTTGAAGTGGAAACTCTTCACTTCTTGGTGTGGAGAGCACCTGCAGGACCCAGTTAACTGCCCAGTGGGTGCAGTGCTGGAATTCCTGCAGGAGCGCTTCTCCACAGGGCTATCCCCCTCCACACTAAAGGTGTATGTGGCGGCACTGGCTGCTTACCACTTTCAGTGGAGTTTCTCTTGGGAGACACCCGCTTATAACTCGTTTCCTTCGTGGCACACTGAGGCTGAGGCCAGCAGTTCATACGAGGGTGCCGGCCTGGGATCTGGCCATCGTATTAGAAGGTCTTTCCCAAGCTCCTCTTGAACCTATCGAAGAAGTTCCTGAGAAGTTTCTCACGTTTAAGACTATCTTTCTTCTTGTTATCTCCTCACTATAGAGAATCGGAGATTTGCAGGCTCTGTCGGTTTCACCCTCGTGCCTGGAATTTTCGCCTGGCATGGTTAAGGCTTTTCTGCATCCTAGACCAGGTTACGTTCCCAAGGTCCCTACTAATGTTGTTAGACCTACAGTTCTGCAGGCCTTTTATCCTCCTCCATTTCTGTCGTCTGACCAGGAGAAACTTAATTTACTCTGCCCTGCTAGGGCGTTAGACGCCTATGTCCACAGAACTGCCCTGTGGATTAAGTCAGAACAACTATTTGTGTGCTTTGGGCCACCCAAGAAGGGGTGTCCCGCGTCTAAACAGAGAATGAGCAAGTGGGTGGTCGAGGCTATCTCACTTGCCTAAGAGTCGGCTGGTCAGCCTTCACCTTTGGCTGTACGAGCCCACTCTACCAGGAGTATGGCGGCTTCTAAAGCCTTACTGTCAGGAGTTTCCCTCAGTGACGTTTGTAATGCGGCTGGATGGTCTTCACCGCATACTTTCATTAAGTTCTACGACCTAGACTTAAGTTCTACCCCTGGGGCACAGGTGCTCTCGTCCTCTGTGCGCTAGTTCTCACATGTACCCCTTTTCCACCAACAAGAACCGGGTGCTGGTTCAGAGCCAGAGCCAAAGCTGGTTCAGAGTGGGTTCGACTGACGAGCTTAATAAGAACCGATTTGCCTTTCCACCGGCTAGAGAGCCACAACAGAGCCAGATCTTACGTCACTGTATACGTCTCATGTTGCCCAGCAACGCTAGTGCGGTAGCGCCAAACAGTACGCCAGGCTTGTTCGAGATGCATCGGCTTCTCGCAGATCGATCTCCGCATGACATCAAAGCACTGCGATAGCGATCTAAAAGCACAAGGAGTCGTATGTTCTCCAAACACTCCCGCAGCTCCGATCGGTCCGCGCCGCTCCGATGCATCTCGAACAAGCCATCAACAATAACGGACGTTGCAATACTATGGATGCTCATGGGTTTACAAAATACATCGGAGTCCAACGCGTTTGTGCAGCTCGCCGTAACTTACATAGACGGATATTTATAATCGAGCTGCTATTAGCTCGACTAGCTGCTATTTAAAAATGGCGGTCACAAGTTTCTATTCGTCTTGTTGGTCACGGTAACCCCGCCCCCAGCCCCTGACGCAAGTGGTTCTTACTTGGCTCTGTTCTAGACCAGCAATGATTTGGTGCTACTTAAGAACCACTTTTCCTGGTTCGGAGCTGGTGCTTTGCGTGTGGAAAACCAAAGAACCGAATTGAAACTAGGCTCTGGCTCCGAACCAGCACCAGCTCTGCCTTGGCGGAAAAGGGGTAATGGTGGTCACTTGGTCCTATGGCGACGTGGGTATTAGCGTTCCCACAGCGTTTGACGCAGCTCGAGTTCCCTTGAAAGGGAACGTCTCGGTTACGTATGTAACCCTAGTTCCCTGATAGGGAACGAGACGCTGCGTCATTCCACCATACTCCCGGCATTCCCGCTAGCGCTTCCTTCAGGCCTATCAGAAGCTGTTGCGCTTGTGTTTATGGGGTGCTTTGTGGTTTCCTGGTCGATGGTGTCGCCCGCCTACGGCGTTCCATCTCTCCATTGGGCTGATTCCATGCGTGCTTCATGACGCACAACGCAGGGGCGTTCCCACAGCGTTTGACGCAGCGTCTCGTTCCCTATCAGGGAACTAGGGTTACATACGTAACCGAGACGTTTTCTCGCATCTCAATGTTTTTTCAGTCACAGAAACAGACTGCTGGTGTTTTTTGGGTTATGGGGTGTAGAGATATGATTTTTGGGTTATGAAGTGTACAGAGGCTATATATATATGAGTATCTCCGATATATGTATATATATATATATATATCGGAGATACTCCAACTGGGTTACTGTTTCGCCTAGAGAAAGCCTGAACTTCAGAGAGAGATTATTCAGGGTGGTATATCTCTAAAAAATGTCATCAGCTATAGACACTTTTTCAAACCTCCTTGCTAGCCGAAACCTACTAGAATATGTTGTTAGGAATGTATAGAATATCTCACCCCCTTCTATACAACACATACTGTATTTACACAGAGTCTCTCTCATACTGTCAGGATAAATGCTCTCATAGCCTCTGTTTGCCTTTGAACTAGAAATAGAGCAATGTACAAAATAAGGGATATTGGACATAGTTGAGTGGACTGAACACATACTGTACATATTACTCAGTAGTTATGTTCCCTAAAATGAGCTCCCTACAGCAATATAAGGCTTTAAAGTCACGCTCACAGCACTAATGTAAAATTGATGTACAATATATATATATATATATATATTGCTCAGACATTTCGAGAGCTTTTCAAGTGACACTTTCATGGGTACGTTTTTTTTAATTAGTGGCTTTTAAAATTGGTGTTGTATGTTTCTTTATGTGTATCTATGTACTTTTATGCACTGTTTGGTGAAGTGAAAGACAAATTTTCACAACAGTTATTTTATTATATATTACATTATATATTACTATAGATTATATTCTCAAGATGAACTGAAGGATACCAGGGGAAAAATATTGAAGACTTTTACATTCACATTTACAATATGTTCAGAATGTCTATTAGCTTTATTAACACGTTTCAAACCTTCCCTCTATTCTAAAGCACACTTGACGTGTTAAAGATGTAAAAGAGTAGAAGTAAAGGTCAAAATTTTACTGTCAGTTCAGACTCTGTGCTACTAAGATATTCCATTCACTTTCACTCATTATAGACTTTGCGGCCTGAAAGACAGAAAACCCTCAACAGGAGTGAACTTTTCATCTCTCAAGGACTAATCTTTGAACGGCACATGAGTGTATTTGCAATCTAATTCATCACTGCCTACCTGAAAGCATCTGCAGCTAAAGACTTATGATCAGGGAAGAGCACAGGTGTAGCACATTGACTCTCTGCTGGAGGACAAGAGTGTTTGGAATTAAATGCAGAGCTATGTGGTACACTGCTCAGCTCAATCTGAATCCCTGGTCTGTTTTTAATTTAACTTGTTCACTGTGGCTAAATTCAACTCAGGAGAATATTTTAAGGGGTCACTTCATGCGTTTTGATCGATTGGATTCACATTTCACACTTGGCCCACAGTAAACCAGAATTGTTACAGAAAGTTGGCAAAAAAAAAAAAATAGGTAACCAGTTACATCAAAATCTTTAAGTTTATGTAAGCAGAACTTGCAGATTTTTATTTTGTACTCATGCATTTTATTTGTTCTCTTTACGAGAGGTTCTCTCGTATTGCGTAAGTTTATCTTACGCAACGGGAAAGATTCATCTTCTCGAGATATTGAAGCCAAAAAAATTATCCTTAATTTTGTATTCATTGTCAACGCAGTGCAGCAGCTAGGAGACCTAGAGCAGGCCATCTTGTGTGCTCATTGGCTGCCCTGCGGGCAACTGCTGCAGCCTACCAGTGAACCTGGCGTGACGTCACGCCCAATGAAGGGCGCCCGTGCTTTCATAGCATCACAGCCCGCCGGAGTGGGCATGGCTTAGCGTATAAAAGTAGGGGCTGTAGGCTGACTTCCCTGATTTTTCATCTCTTCAGCGAGCTCTTCCCATCGCTGGATCTGAGAGAAGCCACCGCCGCCGTCGAACAGCGAACTGCCGGCTTAGGACAGCGCTGAGGAAGCCGGCGGTCTTCGCCACCTTCAGCCATCCGTGCGAGCTACGCTATCCGGCGACGTATCCTTTACCTTGCTAACCTATTCAAAAAAAGCAGCGAGTGTATTTTTATAGATGCCTCGCGCTTCCTGCGGCTCGTGTAGAGCCCCGCTCAGCGCCGGAGACCGCCACTTGATCTGTGCTCTCTGCCTGGGCCTGGTACATGCAGAGCTCGCCCTCGCGTCCGGGGGCTGCGAGCTCTGTGAAGCGCTTCCGCTGTCGACCCTGCGGGCTCGACTCGAAGCCTTCAACACCGCATCAGTCACCCCGCCCTCTGTTGGACCGCGCAGGAAGTAGCGCCGTTCCCTGAGACAGCCGGAACCTGTGGCCACAGCGACGTGCTCGCCGGAGAACCTCCCTCGAGCCTCGCTTTCGCCTTCCCCGCCCCTCCTCACCGACGCGCAGCTGCCGCTCACGGGCCTCACTGCCGTCGCATCTGAGGATGAGACCGAGGGACACGCCACGAGAGACTGCTGCTCCATTCTGCCATCAGATAGCGAGGAATGGTCGCTTCACTCCGCCTCCTCGTCGATCCAGGAATCCACCCGTACCCGCGCTGGAGCTGATGCGGAACTGATGCGCCTGCTGACGCAGGCTGTTGACCGTCTCGGGCTCGAGTGGTCGCTGCCGAAGGAACCTCCGCCGAACAGGCTCGACAGCTGTTTCCTTCAAAGTCGCCGCCGTGCAGCCTCAGCAAGCAGGCCCGCTCCATTCCTGCCGGAACTTCGCTCGGAGCTGACAAAGTCATGGAATGCACCATTCTCCTCGAGACTACAGTCCCAGGCCTCCGCGTCGCTCTCCCAAGTGGACGGCGCCGCCGAGAAAGGGTAAACGGCTATTCCCCCTGTGGAAGAGGCGGTCGCAACGCACCTTTGCCTATGTGGGATCTTTCATTGGTCCTCGAGGCCCTGAAAGCCTTTCCATTTGAACCACTAGACTCCGTGGGGTTGAAATATCTATCACTGGAAACCGTCTTTCTGACTGCACTGTCGTCAGTAAAACATGTGGGGGACACAGCATGCGCTGTCTGTCAGCGCGTCGTGTCTTGAGTTCGGGCCGAATGACTCTAAAGTCATCCTCAGACCTAGACATGGCTATGTTCCTAAAGTGATGGGCACTCCATTCAGAGCGCAAGTTATTTCGCTGTCAGCTCTGCCAGCATCTGCCAGCGAAAGTGAGGTGAATCTCCTCTGCCCTGTCAGGGCGCTTACATTACGTGCTCCGCCTCCTTCAGGCATTCAGAACAGCTTTTTGTTTCGTTTGGTGGGCGCACCAAGGGTCTCGCCTCCTCGAAACAGAGCCTGTCCAGATGGATAGTGGACGCTATAGCAGCTGCTTAAACGTCAAAAGGTCTGCAATGCCCTCTGGGCATCAGGGCTCATTCCACGAGAAGCGTGGCCTCGTCGTGGGCGTGGTCCAGTGGGATTTCTATCCATGACATATGTGTAGCGGCGGGCCGGAGCTCTCCGTCTACCTTTGTCAGGTTTTATAACCTAGAAGTTCCTGCCTTGCAGGCTAAACTTTTGTCAGTTTGAAGGAGAGGTGTATTCTGCCCAGATCTTCCTGCTCAGATCACTCTGACATGACTCAGCTCTCTTGGTTGAGCTGCACTAGTAGGGTATGTGCCATGTGCCTATACAGACCGGCGCGCTGCTCTGTATTCCCTATGTGTGCTTATCTACCCGCGTGGCTGGCCACCTTATTTTTTCCACTTATGGGGTTCCCTTGAAAGTTCGGGGTCTCATGTTGGATGCTTGGCGCGCACGGCGTTGACAAAGTGTTCCCGTAGCGTAAGCTAAACTTACGCAATACGAGAGAACCTCTCGTAAGAGAACGATACTCGGTTACTAAACGTAAACTTGGTTCTCTAGAGAGGGAACGAGTATTGCGTAACCGGCCATGCTCGCGCCACGAGCGACTTTGCTTCAGTCGACGAAAAACCAGGGAAGTCAGCCTACAGCCCCTACTACAGCCCCTACATACTTGAATATGTACCTGTATTCAAAACAAGATTATGCTCTGCTCGTCACCATGATGGTAACCCTCAAAAAAAAAAAACTCATAACAGAAACTCTTCTAAATTAGCATAGCAAAACATTAAACACTACTAAATCTCCCACTTAACATTAATCTTGCACAAAATTCATTATATAACACTTTTACTCTCCCTTTTGAAAGTCAAGGCAAAGCATGGGGGGGGGGGGAAATAAATCTCAGTCCAGTTTAATTTAAACTTAATCTTATCTACATTAAAAGAAAGAAGTTCATAAAATAGTGAAACAATTCTAATTACTTAAAATGTTTCAGTTTTGTGAACTCAAAAGAAAAAGAAAATTCTAAATACTATCTATATATCTATATATGCCGTTGTAAACTTTTCAACTCTCTAACTCTCTAACTCTCTCTAACTGTCTCTCTCTCTCTCTCTCTCTCTCTCTCTCTCTCTCTCTCTCTCTCTCTCTCTCTCTCTCACACACACACACACACACACACACACACACACACACGCACACAGTGACTTGAATTTTGAAAACATTGTTAAAAATCCTAAATGAACTTCAAGTTGCTGTCCTCAAGTAAACTCACTGTCAATCCATCACTTCAGCTCTTTATTTCCATCTTGTTTTTCTTGCCCTTTTTAAAATAAATTTATTAAATCATGTGAACGTGCATTTTTTGCCAAACTCAAGTGCACTCTGATTTTTTTTTTCATAAAAGTACTCATTTATAATGCATAATAACAGCCAGAGAGGGATAAATATGTCTTCTATACTCCTTTATAGATAAACACCAGTTAAAAAACACATGCATTAACTTCAAAGGTACAGAGTTCAAAATATATTGCAAAACAGTAATCACCCTAAGATGTGTAGTATACAAATTGTCATATACATTTGTCAGGTTACCAGAATCAAATGGCATAATTTGTTTTCTACTGCATACTCATTACGGGTCTTCATTACACACTCTTAAGCAGTCTTCACTGCATGCTCTAGTTGATTAAACTACACTATGATTGAAAATGAGCTGAAATTTGAAATAATTTCAGTTTCATTTCATAAGCAAAAAATCAACCCGCCTCTCTTCCGACACATAAACACCAAAAACAGAGTTGCAGCCTCTCTTTGGTTTTCACTCTGTAAAATCTCAGTTGACAATCCTCAAATATTGTTACATCAAGTTAAATAAGAAGATTAACATTACAAAGGAAAACTGTTTAAAAAGAAAGTAGAAGCAGAAAGTGAAATCGTCTAGGGTGCAAATAGAAAACAGAAAGCTTTATTTTTTTAAAAGACCTCTGATGAATTTTATCCAAACTGTGAGCCAGAATTACAAAGGTAGGAAAATGGGTGCTAGGATCGTAAATTCTCCCTCCTACCTGAAACACGCCTAGGTGTCAAAAGTAGAGTGTGGATATTCCTGGAGGCTGCAGCTGGCCTACATATGCTCAACGCTGTTTGATTCGTCCTCAGCAGTGGTTTTTCCTGACGCTGGAAAATTCCCACTTCTTCTGGACTGATCCAGGTGGTTTCAAGGGCCAAAGTGTTGTTGTTTAGATAAAACTGCAAATGAGAAATCAGAAATCCTGTGCAGTAACAGAATAGCTAAAAAACTTAAAGTTTCACAAAGAACAGTTGTTCATGCCCACAAACGGATATGAGGGTTTTTTGCTTTATATATGGATGGATGGATGGATGGATGGATGGATGGATGGATGGGTGGATGGATGGGTGGATGGATGGATGGAAGGATGGACAGATTGACTGATGGATGGATGGATGGACAAATTGACTGA